>NC_050481.2:2750000-2917625 GCF_012460135.2 Molothrus ater | reverse complement strand
TTTGTGTGAGGAGGATGGGTGTTCACTGCCTGTGACCAGAGGTTCCACGGCCCCCCCAGAACTCTCCTCCTCCCTTCCTGGCTGTGGGGCAGGCTGTGCAAACGTGGCCTCAGCAGATGAGCCCGGGGGCTACGGCCTCCCCCAGCCTGAGCCTGGCCCCAGCTGATTTTCAGGACAGCTGCTGGATTTGGCTTTCTTGTGGATACATTCTCCCACCTTAGCCTTGCTTCCTTGTCCCTAGACCAGAGTAATTAAACAATAGCATTGCCTTTATCATACCTCAGGTTCTGTTTGGCAGCTCAAGTCTCAGCCCAAAGCTGCAGTCAGGTGAAGGAGGGCTGGGCTTGGGTGGTCTCAGCCTCTTGATTCAGTTTAGCCACAATGGGCAAAGCTCCATGCTAGCAATGTTTAAGCCATTACCCATATTCTCTGTCTGATACCCAGAACTATGTCTGTTCATCTCATGCCCCACTCAGGAATTGAAGTGAGGGACAGATTTGATACATGATAAGCAAGGGGTGCACTTTTTTGAAAGTGTAGAAATAACATTAAATTTGCTTGTGTGTATCACTTAATACAAGATTATGAGATCTAGTTACCACCTCCACCTAGAACTCCTTCCAAATATATTTTTATCTTTCTGAATGCTGTCATTCTCACCAGTACCATTTCCTCTTGAGGTGCAATGTTATTGACAGTGGTAAGTCAGACAACTTTTCCGTAGTTGATTTGTCCCACTTCAGCACTGAGCAATTCAGTGTAATGAAAGAAGGAAAATGCACCTGCAGCCAGTGTCCCTCACACCATTATATAATTTTTAATCACATATTATGGCTTAACAGAGGACTACAAAGTCATCAGCACAAAAGAAATAAGACCTGAAGGCAAGATTAAAGAAATGACACATATCCAACAGTTGATATGTGCCACAATTTTTCCATGGGCCAGACACTAGGATTTGGGTCATAGGGTGAATTTGTATATTGGGATGAGGGTGTGGTGAGGGAAGAAGGATAACACAACGAATTGGTCAAGGCTACAGAAAGAAAAATGAAGAAATTGAAGGCAACGGAAGGAAGGGACAGAAATCAGAGGTGGTTAGAAATGACACACTGGGATTGAGATAAGGATCAAGAGACACAGAAATAAAAGAGTGATGGTTACATTAGGCAGGCATAGATAAGCACACACAGCTGTTTTCCCCTACATCTTTCACTTAAAAAACCCCCAAAAACAACAAAGAAGGAGATAAACCAGCTTTAAGGCTACCACGAATTCTAGGGATTCTAGCCTGAAGACTTTTCCAGCTTTTTTTTTAATTAATTCACAAGAAGAAAAGACAAAATCCTTCGGCGCTTCTGTCTCCCTTTCTGTTCTCTGTGTGGGGTCCATCTTCACATTACCCAGATATTGTATAAGAAAACATGCTGGTCTGAAAGAGAAATAGCCCATGGCTCTTCAGTCCAGATACAGTCTGTGTGGGTAGGGAGCTAGCAAGTCATGAGCTGTAACAATCTTTGCAAAATCATTTGCAAAACGTGCTAAGCTTTGGCTGTCTGCACTTTAGCAGCAGATCATCTTTGTTTCTGGTAACAGGAGTACCTTTTGTCTACCTCAGGAGACTTTTTGCTTGTTTGACTGGATTTGTCTTCCTATAACTCCATCTCAACAAGTAAGACATCTGTCTCAGAATTAATCCAGTGGTTCTCATTAAACATCACTGTTTTTTCATCCTCATTTTTTTTCCATCCTGCTTTTAGAAGAGGAAAACTAAAGCTCATGGCAGAACCCACGCGAACCTTAGTGAACTCTAAACAGGCAATCTTTCATGTCACTTAGCAATGTAAATTATTAAAAAGTTTTTTTTTTTTTAATTTTACCTGTGAAAGTATATTGAAAAAGGCATGTGATAAGACTATTGTCTCTTCTGTAATTAATTACCTAAGTGAAAGAAACAAAAGGCCTGACAATTCCCAGTTAGGATATGATCCTTATTTGGACTATGAACATTCTCCAGGATTAAAGAATTTGTGGGCCCCATCATCTGAAGCAGTCTCATTTTCTATGCCTTCATTATGGCCAGTGGAGCTAGGACAATTTACAGGGGTGGAAGAACTGACCTGATGTCAATGTGATAGATAAAATGATACTTTATTCTCATTATTCTCAGTGTCAGCACATATGGCACTTTTATGTGATACAATTCCCTTAACACACAGCAAATATTTACTCAGCTCCTCTTCTTTGCTTGAGCTGGACCATGGGTGACCAGCTGCCATCATCAATCAATTCATCAAGTGTAAGGTTTTGACCCTTGCTTTATAAAAGCCCCTGATTGAATAGGTTTCTTCATGAGAGAGTGCCCAAATTCAACAGAATGATGATTCTTATGTCACTTGTAGTACTTGGCGGTAATATTTTACACTCCTTGGGAAAACCACTGGTGGTATGAACCCTGTTAAGAATTTCAATTTATTTTGGAGGGATGAACAGGGCTGAAGGATACCTTTATGGTATGGAGACTCTCTATGCTTTTGAATGTTAATATAGAAAGTATGATTACTTCCATTTCTATTTGAAATAAATATCAAATGCCAAGTATACCAAGGTTCTTGATATGCAATATGAGGTGTGAGACCTTCCATTCTGATGACAGTAACAAAGGCTATTCTGAAATCCAGAAGTCTCAATGCCTTGAAAAATTAATTCTCTCAGAGTTTTGTTTTATAAAACATATATAATTCAATGGTGCTGGATGGCAAAACTGCTGTGGCAAATTACAAGAGTTATGAAAAATTCTCTTTGAAGCTAATATCAAGTCATCAAAAAAAATGGAATACTCCTGACCCTTTCTCCAAAGTGTAAATTAGCAGCCTAATGGTAATATTCAAATGTAAGCTCCTTTTGATGAAAATAATATAGGAAAGTGCTTCCCTACTGTGAATCATCCTAACATGAGAAATAGAGTTTGGGTACTGTGATCTCTGCAAAGGGCGCAGCAAGCTGCAAATATGGAAATAGAAGATGAAAGCAATGTTGTGTATCTCTTGCCAATGTTTTATTCCCTTTTTAGTTATTATATAAAATCCAAATATCTCAAAGCCCTTCTCTATGTTGCTATAAAAACAAATTACTTGCCTAACCAATTAAATGTTTTTATACAAAAAACTATAGTGATGAATGTAAGGTATGTAGTACACTGACCATGCTTAAGAATGTTTCTTGTAAATATTTTCATCTATCAATATTAGGTGCTTTTACTGAAGCATTAATATTTACATAAAAAAGAAAAAAAAAGGCAGTGATTTGAAATAGTATTATTAAAAATTTGTAGATATTTAAAATATTTTCTTCCATAATTGTATATTTTAGGAAAAGAGCTTTTAAGAATCCCTAAGCCTAGAGAAAGCAGATTTTTTGATTTGTCACACCCGACTAAGACCACTTAGGGCAAAGGTTGTATAGCCTAAAATTCCTCAGTGCTGGAAAATCCCATTTTCATTACTAAAACTTTATAGTATTATGCTAGTTACTTTTGCTCTTTTCTTTTGAAAGTAGACTACTTGTTGCCATATGTGTTAATATCCTTAAAATCTTTTCTATGTATAAGCAGACAGCTGTGCCCTTCTCATCATTAATCCTGCCTGCTTGCTTTCATTCATGTTTTGGTGGACACATCTACTAAAATACATATATTTTTATGTATACTTTTTATCCAATGTTGACCCAGCTTGCTTTCCAGGATTGCTGATAAGATTGAAAAGAATTGAAATAAAGACAAAATGAATATTCATGTTATATTTTTATCTCGACAATTCCAAGTGAGAGGTGAGAGCATTCTTGATGATTCATTTAATTACTTCTGCAGAATCTTTATCTGACTTGAAAGCTTCTTCTCCTGAGGACACATCTTCCACCCACATAAGACTGATACTCAGAAGTACTCCTGAAATCAAGGATGTTCTGCTTTGGACTAAAACTCACTTAGTTTGTTATTACTAACAATAAATTATTACCCTTATATACATCTTAGACTAAAATGGACAGCTAAATTAATAAATAACCTTATATATGTCTTAGAATAAGATGGACTGTTAAAAATGAGAGTTTATAATGATCAATAGAATTTGTGTTGGTTGCTATTAAAAGCTATTTTTTTAGCTCTTTAAATCTTTCATACTCTTTAGCCTGATACATTCTTCAGAGCAGCATATTTGGGTGCATGACTGTAATTAGCTGAAGGCTCTGATCCACAATAAAAGCTGAGAATTTGGAGCCAAAAGAAAAAAAATGCTTAGCTGAGAACTTGAATGGAATCAACCTTAGACTTTGGTCATTGGCAAATGTAAGTAACCTAAGGTAGTTATGGAATTGAACTGATATCCTCTTCAGCTCATGCTATTGCACTCATGGTTGACATATTCCAGATGAAGTGCTTTGGCAGTCCAGCAATCACTAAGTTTGGTAGGATCTCTAAAGGACCTCCTTCATCAGAGTTGAGAACAACCCTCCAGAAAGCTCCAGACTCTGTTCTATGCACACATGGTTGAGTAGGTGGTCTCTGTCTCCTTTTATAACAGGGAGAGAAGAGCTTATTATTGGTCAAATTGTGTCTTGGGGCTCTCTGAGTCACTGCACTTTAATGATGCCTAAGGTGCTTGTTTGTGCACAGATTTTGTGGGGTTCAATTAACTGGGTATTGCAAGGTTAAGGGCACTGTGGATGTTTACACATTAATTTTCTGTACATTAATGTTCTGTGATTGGCTGCACTAGCAAGGTTTCTTATAATGCAGTGAATTGTGATAATAAAACCTTTTGAATTGGTTAAAGAATGGTGCTAAAAATGACATTCACTTAAGAGCTGGACTTGATGATCCTTGTGGATCTGTTCCAACTCAGGAAATTCTATGATTCTGTGAGTAGCAAATGCTGTGAATTGCATTTCCTAGAGAGCTGTATAATCTAGCCTCATACTAAATATAACTGTATTTTGTGTCATGCATTTTATGTGGTTCATGTAGGAAGGCCAAGTCATAAGCAAACTTGGTAAGAATACAAAGAGGGATAAGAATGCCGGAAAAGAAGTATGAACAAAATTTAGGTACAGATTTAAAGTGATTAGTTGCAATTCAGGCATATTGATGTACATCTGGCTGTCACTTGTAATGTTAAAATCATTCCACTTCCTTCTCTCTTAAAACAGCTTCTTTCACAAAATTGCCTCTTCAGTCTACAAAAAAAAATTTATATTTCTTGTTACTTAATCAAACTTCCTTTGGGACGTAAAGTTCTTTTATAACTAAGGGACATTTCTTTTACAAATGACAAACTTTGTCATGTACAGTAAGAATTTATCAGTCTCAGGGTTTCAGAGAACAACTTCACCTCTACTATGGACAGGAGGGCAAACACCAGAAAGAAGCATCCTGTGTAAAACCTTTCCTGCATCAGCTAGTTGGGCATTATGATAATTAGATCATCTGTCTAAATAGGCTCCATATGGTGATTTTTCTGTAAATGTTTTCTTTACTTGAACACAGTGTATTACTCTGTCTACAGCTCCACATTAACCTTGGAGACTGGATGATTAGAATTTGGGCTGAGTAGTAGAAAAGTCTTTTATTACTCAGGGCAGGGGTGATGGAAATATTAGACATATTTTCTCTGATTCTGAAGAGTAGGAAACAAGTTAGAGGTAAATGAAGAAATGAAGCTGGCAGTACCGGCATGCTCAGATCAGCTCAGGAAGTCTAGTATCAGAAAATCCTGGACAAGTTCCCCAATAGATTTGCCATGTTTTGTTTAAAAGTGCAGCAAATAGGCAAAACACCCCAGTCCCTCAGACCACAGGCTGTAAAGTGTGCAAATCTTAGTTATGGGCCTGTATGAGCAGCCAGCTGGAACAGTAAGAGTGTGGTCTTTAAATAAACTTAAATCCCTTAAAATTAACAACATCTCGCTGCAATTTCAGCAGAGCGCGCAGTTTAATGAAATTGTTATTAATAGAAATCACCTTAAGAAATAACTGGAAGATAAACCAGAGAGGAATCTCCTTCTTTTAAGCTTAAGATAGCCGCAGTGTAGATGAGCAGAAGTGTTCAGTGATCATTCAGAAGCCACACTGGCTGGGCTGTTACTGCTCAGTGTCCACACTGGTGGCCGTGATGGTTTCCCCAGCAGGCATGAGGACCCCCTGGCTCTGGGGCTCCAGGGTGGAGCCTCCTGAGTCTGGGTTTTCACTGCAAGTTTGAGGCCATGTCACAGTGCCGGTTCACATCCAGGAGGTCCTTTTTTTGTGATGAGGGGCTGATGAAGCCTGTTATTCACTTGCAAGGAAGCTGACGACTTTTGGGACATCCACCCCACTTTTGGAGGAGTTGATTAAAAGATAGTGCAGGACCTCTGGAAATAGCAAGCAATGATTTCAAGGATGATTAGTGGAAAGCCTTTAATTGGTAGGTTGTCTCAGCACAGGACCTTTTTAAGACTTTGGGGCTGACTTGCTGGATTAGGCTCTTATTTGCTTATGTATTTCACCTTTTGAAAGAGTTTTTATGCATGAAGTATTCTGATATCTGCCCAAAAATATTTCAGATTACTTCAGGCTACTACTGTACTCAACGATGCTGCATTCTTCTTTGCATGATTTTATGTTTTGAGAAAAATAAAATTGTAACACTATTTCCTTTTTTAAAGAGGTCTAGAGCTGCAGTCTTCCATTTCACCTTTTATTTTGTTTCTCAGTGTTAGGAACTACTTTTTAAGAGGTGTCTCTGCCTGAATTAGGATGCAGATAAGATCATATGCCAACGTCAAAATGATGGATTTTATTTAACAGTAAATATGAGAAATAGGAGGGGGGAGAGGTGAAGAGAGTGAGAGAGAGATTAAGCAGACATCACCATGTGGAGTGCTGTGATGTCCCTCTGGTACTTTGTCACCCTGGTCTCTTTGGTGGTGGGGTCCCTGATATCCATGGGACATATGTGCTGTTCCCACAGCTTGGGATGGCATGTGTTTAAGCAGCTGCTTCCTTTATCACACTTTGCCAAGGTGGGATATTTGTCTGTTTAGGTTACCCAGGTCTGCCCCACCAGGCCTGGCATCTTCTTGGTGTTGCTGTCTGTGCTTTTCCCACAGACTGGAGGGTGGAGTCTTGTCCAGTATGCTAATTCCAAACCTTTTCACCTTCCTGTGGGCCTGAAATTCAATCCTTTTTTTGCCATCGGTGTCTGCTGTGGTAGCTTATCTTGTGGGAACTTCCTCCTTTGTCACAGACTATTCAGTGTGCTTTTCTAAGTCATCACCCAGAGTCATCTGGTCCAGGAATTCTGTTTGAAAGCACACCCAGCTCCTCCTCCTGAGCTCTGAGGGGAGTAAACCTGTCTCAAGCTGACAGAACTTCATGTGGAGTTGCAATCACCATCTTCCCCCTTTCTCAGACCTTTTTCAGAGTTTGCACTTACTAGTTCTAATGACAGACTGTAAGCCCCCAAAAACTGGCTCCACAAGCATCTTAAAAGCGCTTATGGGATTTTTGAAGTACTCTGACTTGGACACACAGGTGAAATACTGAAGATTTTTCCAAAAGATCAAAACAACAAAAATACTGGCAACTTCAGAAAATCAGAGAACTTTGTCAGAAGTTTAGAGCAGCATTTTCACTTCTAGAGATAAGCATGTGCCAATTTTTATATCGTATTCAAATCAGTTCTGAGTTTCTACACATCAGTAATCTTTATGATCAGATAGGACAACCCTCCTGTCACTTGATTTTTGAACTAAAAAAAAAAAAGAAAAAAAAAATCAAGCAAGTTTCGCTGTCATCATCAATCCTCCCAAGTGGATAAAAATAGTCAAAGCTAAGTGCTACAACTATAATGTGAAATCCATGTTAATGAACACAAGGATTTTTTAAATTTAAAAATGAAAAAGAGAAACACTTGGGACTTCCTTCACTTTCCTTCATTGCTCAGTAGTATTATAAAGTAAAAAGGGGCTAGAAAGATAATGGTATTTCATCATCTTCATAGCAAATTGCACTAGAATTTACTGGAAAAGAAGGATATTAAAAAAGGTCGGTTAGGCTTTTTTTTTCATTTTTTGGGGTTTTTTTGGGTTTTTTGTGCAATGAGACTATTGTGTTCTGGCTAACAGATATTTGGCAATATTCTGAAAATTCGTTTTAGGACCCCACAGAATTTGCTACTGAAAGCTTCAAAAACACTAATGGAAACCTGCCTGGATAAACAGGCAACCCAAAGTGCTACAAGACCTGAGACAAAGCACCTGGGCTTAAACAAGGTGATGAGAGCAACTTCAGTGCTTACATATATACTTTTAACATTCAAATTAATTTCCAAGGGACCCAGCTTGGCCTTCTTGAAGGTAAAACATACAAAATCCATCTTATTTCCATTTATATTTCCATTTTATATTTAACGTAGGCTGCAAGAGAGATGCAGTGCCATGCTTCATTTTGAAAAATCATTTCCCTGTTCTACTACATCTCAATATTTGCATACAAGTCTATCACTCCTATTAGAGGCATGGTCTTGAGGAGACAGCTGGCAGGCTGAGCTGTATTCCTACTTCACTGCTGAGGTACTGGGTAACTTTGGACTCTTCTAAACTTTTGTGTGCTTACAGGCATCATGAAAAAATGACAGGCCTAATATCAGGATCAGCTAATTGCTGTATGCCATAACTAACATCGCTAACAGGACAAGGGCTTCAGGTTCAGCTAATGTACATACAAAGCAGGCTTAATTCACAAATTATTCACATGTATTCCTAATGGAAACTGGGGAAAAAAGGGCTGCAGTCAGACAAATGTAAAACCAATGGGAAACTAGAATTATGTTTTTCCTTTCCATAAATTTAATGACTTCCTCCTACAGAGTGCAGCAGCTCACACATTTTCCACTTATACCACCATTCATGCCTATAGCCTACAGCAAAACAAGAATGATGGCTTTAAAATGCAGGATTTTTATGATATGAAATTAGGTTTTTATCACCTAAAAATGACCTGGTTCTGACTATGAGTTAGTTAATTTTTGCAGTAGCTAGGATGGGGCATGGCTAAGATCCAGGTGTTATTCTAAACCACCTTATGTCCTTTTAGGGAAATGGGGGAAGGGGTTCCTTCAGGTCAGGGTAGCTGGCATGGAGGTGGCTGGGCATTGTTGGAATCCTGTGCTATATAGGGCATATAGAGCATTTGGAAGTGGATCACTCACCTCTCTTGAATGCTTTTGTTATAAATACTGTTACTGCTCTTTTTCTCATTTCTTTGCTGTTCCCAGTGAATTGTTATCTCAGTCTATGACCTTTGCCTTTTGTGTCCTGTTCTTCTCTCCACCCTGCCAGAGGGGAGGAGGAGGGGGGGAGTGACTGAGTGGAAAAGGCTTGGAGTGGTTTCAGTGGGAGCACTAAATTGAAGAATACCATTCCTAAACCACAACATACATTCATTGCATTGAGTATGAAAATGGTATACCATGACACTTTTTTGCCAAGAGAGCAAAATGCTCAGATTATATTTGCATTTAATTCTTCCATTCTCCAATAATGGCTGTAAGTACAAGGAGGATGTTCACATTTCTAAGCTCTTAAATGCCATTATAATCACACTAGTAATAGTAGAATTTACATTTTAGATTCCACAAAAATAAAGGGCTCCTCCCAGTTTTGTATTATCTGCCAAGTGTTTTTTTAAGTATCCCTTCCAGTCTTGTGACCAAGTGATTTATGGAGATGTTGAAGAGCATTAGGCCTAGGATGGAGACCTGCAGGACCCCACTACTGACAGGTCACCAATCTGATTTAAAGAAATTTTCATTTCTGTAGAGGAATTTTTGTGGTTGTCAGTACACATACCCTGTAGGTCTGTGTTATTTATTTAGTTGCTTCTGTCCAGTATCACAGGTCTAGTATCTGTCCAATATCAAAGTATTTCCTCACATCTCAAAAGCTACTGTGTGACTGTGTTTTTCTAAAGCCTCCTGCTCTCTGCTCCTGCTCTACTCATGGGGATTACTGATGTCCCACTCTCTGTGTTAGTCCTTTCCTTGGTTGCTTTACAATTTTTGTATTTCAAGAGGAGCACAATCCATGCAAAAATATGATATTCATCACATATTTCTTTCTGCACATTGTTACAGCCTATAGCATTACCTGATGTTTAAGCCCTCATATAGTGCTAATTTTTAGGTGATAAAAATGAAGAGTACCTAACAGACTGTGTACATTCATCCAGTATTTTGCAGATAAATAACCTCTCTGTCACAACTATCAGCATGATGCCATACACGCAATAAAGCAAAATTCTAAAATATGGACAACTCTGACAAAAAATGATGGCATGGCACTGGTAAAGACACAACTGTGAGCATCTCCCTGAAAATTAGTTTTATTGACCTCTCAAATGCCATGAGTAATTCCAAAATTTCCTGGTACTAAACAAACAGCTACAAGGCAAACACCACCTGTGCCAAATATTCACTAGGTCTGGCAGAATGACAATAACGACACTAAACATTGCTTTTCATTGCTGTGTGCAACCATGCTGTTTTAATATTTTGAAAAAGCAAAAGTTCTACAGATATATTAAATTGTTTCCTTTGGAACCATGCACTGTGTTGGCAAAAGAATAAGCAATACATTTAAAGTAGTTTAGTTATAGAAATAGTGCTTTTAAAATAGTTTCCAGCTTCTGCATTGCTAAGAGGCATTTGAAAGTCTCAGGTATCAGCAGCCAAATAGTCATCAATATTAATTACTTCTTTGTCCCTGTTTTCCATTGACTTGTATGTCCCACTAGTTGAGCTCTTAGAACAATGAAGGGTACGTTTTTCTAAAATTTGTGATGGCTTTTTTAGCTAATTTGTATTCCAAAGGGGAATCCACAGTATGACTCCTCCCTGATGCTACAAAATGAGAAAGTGGAATAGTCAGTAGGACACTCAGTTGGGATTAAAGAGGTTTGACTTTGGTCCAAGGCCAGTTAATGGCTTAATTCATAGCAGCAGACAGTTTGCCTCTCCTGTCTTTGAAACAGGAAAATATTTACATGATCCTTTGAACTACTCTTTTGAACAGAGTTTAAACATCTCACATTCTCATCTAACCTAATAGATGGGTTGATCTCTTGTGATGAAGCACATCTTCAACCAAATTTCATCTGTTTCAATTTGCCAAACATCACAGGGATGTTCATCAGCCAGGGAACTGATTCTCACTGTTCATTTGAGACAATTCTGTGTTATAGAAAAAATACTTACTTGTATGACTTCAGAGTAAAGTAAAGGGAAAAAACTGAAAAAGGGTTACATCAGCCTAAAAGAAAGTAGATTTTTCACTCCCACACACAAAAAAACAACAAACAAAACAAAAAACCCCCAAACCCAAAACCTTCAAAGAATCCAAATCCCCCCAAACAACCCACAGGTATCTGCCCCACCCCCTTCCATCAACAGGAAAAAGAGCACTAAGAAATGTCTGATCAATTTTGGTATTAGATTCCTTAATGAAATACTTTCATACCTAGTGATGAGAATCATAATTAGTGCTTTAATAAGGTGTTGAAGAACACCAGACACCAAATGTGCTATCCTCATGACAGCATCACTTCCTGTTGCTTTCAACACAGCCCAGGAAGAATGATGTGTAGACCCTGAAAAACTCCTCAGAAAAATATGCAGATGTTGTTTTCATGCAAGTCACATTATGCATGGCACAAAAAACAGAAGACTGTTTTCAATGTTTAAGAACATTTAACCAAATTGTTCCTGAATGACTAAATGATAATTACTTCCAGAGATTATAGACCTCTTTAAGAAAATAAAACAAAACAGCTCTGTCACCCCAAAATATTGGTAGTTGTATGGATGCTGAAATGCAAATGGCAAAGTTCAGCAATAAGGTGAATCTATCTTTGCATTTGTTGCAATGTAAAACTAATAAAAGAATGCTGTGAATTCAGGGGCAGCAAATGTTATCTGCCATGTTATCTGATGGATTAGTATGTGAAGTAAATGAAACTGTCACACAGAGATGACTGCTAACAGAACCAAATTTAGATTTCAAATGAGCCCTGGAAATACCTCTTAAAAAAGATTTAACAACGAAGAATTCACTGACTTCCCAAAGTGCAGGAGGTCATGTACTGCACCAATTCAATCAGCTGTGCTCCTTCACTGAAAAAACCCAAGAAATGAAGAGCTGAAAGTGACTGAGATAAAAACAATTTCTTAAAAGAAAGAGTGATACTCTATAACTAGGGTCATGGGTCACACCATTTAAAGATAGCAGAAGCAGTCTTCCAAAAAGTGCAAGACAAGGTCCAGATGGATCCATTTCTTTCAGAAGATCAGAGCACTCTTGAAGGCTGAAAAAACCAGATGTAAGGCCCTTGTTTTATATCACATTAGGAAAAGTTCTTATAACTCTAGAAAACCAGGACTAAACCCAAAAAATGGCTGCAAATAGAATGTAACATCTTGTCTTCCTTACTTACCAAAAGTGTCATAGTCACTGTATTCTGAGCTATATATAGGCAAAAAAATAACACTGCAAGATTCTAAAATGTGAGCTTGATGAGAGGCTTTTCTAACTAAAATGGATAAAGAATAGAACATATCAGCTGCAACAAACTAGATTAGATATTATATTATTAGATATACTACTAAAATCCCTGCTGTATCAACTCTGCTGCCTCTGAGGGACTTGAGTTTTGCTGAAAAGCTGCAGCTTATTTGGGATCAATCCAAGTGAAAAGGAGAAGGAGGCCTCCCAGCACTGGTGGTCCTTGCAGTCCCCGTGGGCTTTGAAACAGCCAAGCACACACTCATCACCTGAAAGAGGAATAGTAGTCTACTCACCTGGAATGCACTAAAACCATTAATTTTTAATGAGTCATTGTAGAAACTATGTGTACACACCCTCACATCCTAAAAACGGATGATGGTTCACTCTGTGAGAATTTCTTCCCCTCACAATGAACAGATTATAGGAAAACTCTAATCTCAAATCTCTTATGCTAAATTCTTCTACTAGCAAGAAGCATCTTCTGTAAGTGTTCCCCTTCTAGCTATTGCCAGAACAAAGCTCATGTCCTCTCAATAAATTAATCTTTAGAAATTCAGCCAGTCTATATTCTTTATCTCTTTCAAACAATACTGGGAAGAGACTTTTGGAACTGTTTTGAGCACAAAATGTAGGATGGTTTTTATAGAGTAAAACGCAAAAAATAATCCCTGTGCCAATATACAGATAAATGAATACTTGTTCAACATGAATTATAAGATAAAACTGGTCAGTAAAGACCAGCAGAAATCAAGATGCCAGCCAACATCTTAATGATCAGAAAGACCCTGCAGGAATTCAGCACAGTGCAAGCATAAGTGCTACTGAAGCTCAGAAGAGTACAGTGTAGAGATTCTCTCTATATTCTGAATTTGTGCTGGTTGGCATTTCAAAAACATAAAGCTGCTTTGAGTGAGCCACTAGAGTTCCTCCTGCAACTCACCACAGCCAGCTGTAGTCAATCTGGCCTAAAATATCTTCAATTTTCTGGATATAGAGGAAGAAAATAAGGCACAGTGGGAAAAGAAGAAAAGGTAAGCTTACAAAACCCAACAGGAGTAAGTGTTGTAAGGGCCTTTACGTTTTTATGGCAACTAATCTAGGTTGTACAGGCCTCCCAAATTGCTACCCTGAAGCTCTAGATACTTAAGTATCAGAACACAATCTCTCTTTTTTCTGGTTTTCAAGGATACTTGACCTATGATTTTCCTTCTAATCTTAAAAGCAAAATAGAGACACCTAAGTTAGAGTGTGTATTAATAAAGGAAGTTTTATTCTCTATATATTTTTAAACTATACCTTAGCCAGTGCTAAAGGGTTTTCCAATGTGATGAAATAAATTGTTTTATTTTTCATTTGTGAAAAAATAAAAAGCAGTGAGTACCAATAAAGTAAAAATCTGTATATGCATTCAGAAGTCATCACTGTTTAAGTCAGAATTATCTCCTTAGCATCACAGTTTTTTCATTGATTCAAATAAAATCCCTATGTCTTTCCAATGAGGCCTGACTAGAAAGCATCAAACAGTTACTAATATTTACAAATATGTCTTCCCTAAAGAAAAACTTAGTGAATTACTGTTAAATTAGCAAGCTACCCAAATGATCCAAATTATGAATACTAAATTTAAATTATGAGCTCTGCATTCAACCTTGAACAAAACATAGAAAATTAATATAGCAGTTGAGTGCTATTAAGGAACAATTTGTCTATTATTTATCTATTGCTGCTAAATATCATTGTTTGATCAGCTATTCAAAAATCACACTGAAAATTTTGTGAGTGCCTGTCACCATTAGAAAAATATAGAAAAAAATGGATAATAACCCCCTAGGGTACAATATCTTTCTGACAATGGATTTTAAAACATATGCCAAAAATTAATGAGGCAGAAATTAAAACAGATTGAGTAAAGTTTAAAATAGCTTAAAGTGAAAGATATTTATTGTGAATTATTTTCACAGTTTACTGAAATAAAAAGTCAAGAAAATAAAGACTGAGGTAATGATTGCTAGGAACCAATGATTAAAAGGGGTGCCTCTGCCTGAATTAGGGTGCAAAAGAGGCCATATGCCAAAGTCAATAGTATAGATTTTATATAACTTATTTATTTAACTTTTATACATGCATATGCAGTCCTGACTGTCACCATTTACTGTCTAATGTTGGGGGGTTTACACTTTTTCTTCCACCACTCGTGGTTATGCCCCAGCGTCCAACCAAGTTGAAGACTGAGCTAAGTATCCAGACCAGTGGCTAAATCTTCTTCTACTATAGGTGCATCTCTTGCTTCTTTGAAAAAAACCAAAATTCTTTGCATAAAGGGGTCACCCTCTTTTGGTCCATATTGTATTACATTTCTGATGAGTTAGGCCTCTCTTTGTACCTTTTAAAGATGCCCTGTAAGATTATGGGTATGAAAACAGTCAGTTTGAATTTGGTGATGCTGTGGTAAAGTCAGTTTTTCACTCAAATACTGTTAGTGAATATTTTATTAGTCTAGGTATCTTGTCCTAGATACCAGGATCTTTGGTTTCTAACTAGAAGCTAATTCCCCCTCTTCCCATCAACTTGAAAAATGAATTGATTTCACATTTCTGCATGTTTTCTATTTTAGTGAAATGTTACTGATGTACAACAGGGCAGAAGTCAGTGTCTCTGTGGTAGACCTTAAACTCCCTAAGAATATTGAATAGAGTCAGGAGTACCTGGAGAAAAAGAGCTGTGAGGATTTAGTCTAAAGCTAGCTCCTGCTTTTGTGTCTGACACTGTATGGAAGAGTGGTATAGATATTCCAGATGGAGTAGAATAAAATTAAATAGCTCAGCTCTGGAGAGTGGAGATATGGGGGAATAAATGGAAAGAAGGGAATGGTGAAGAGCAGGGAGAAAATTACCCATTTTGCATATAAATGATGTAATTACCCCCTCAGCTTCTCAGGCAGAAGTTGACATCCCTAATTAGAATAATTTTATGATCTTCTGGGGACAGATATACAAAAGCATAAAGAGAAAGAAAAAATAACAAATACAACCAACATCATAGGCTGCTTTTACAACATAATTTTGCAGCAGAACTGATGATGTACATCCAGTCTCAGCTTTATAACAAATTACCATGTTTGTATTTTACTTGAGATGATTCACAGGGCTTGATATAAAAGGCAGAGGCTGAATGAAACCTTTTCAGAGAAGAAAATGATGAAACCACAATACAAAGACAGGGATTTGAAAGCCTGCTGTAATGTGTTTCATTATTTTCTTCTGATTAATACTGTAAAATGAAAGCCACTGTGTTTAACCTGTGCTGATGCTACAGTTGCTGTAATTAAGCATGAGAACTTACAACTTGTGCCTGCTGATTGTTTCATACAAAGCACCTGGCAGCTTTGCCAGGCCATACTCTATTAAATCTACAACAGACATGTCCAGCCACCAAAGGCTGCCATTGTTACCTGTCTAATTGATCTACAGTATTCTACCACATCTCCATTTCCTAATTTCTGGGCAAAAAAAGGGGGTATTTAGCCTTTTCCAGATGGTGAGGTAGCAAGGGGACTTGTTTTAGTCATGTGGGAAGGAAGGGATTGTGCTACAAAGGAAGATAAAACCCAGTGGGTGTAGAAAATATGGAAAATTCCATTATCATATGGCTCATCTTATCACTCTTATCATCTGACTGACTGATTTAATGTTGCCAAGAGACTTGACAGACCAACTTGTTAGCACTAGATACTGCAAGCAGTTGTTATTGGTAAATCAATTGTTACCACTAATTTTACTCCAGCAGGTTAATACTCCAGTAGTCAGGACTTGGCTGAGGGATATGTTTGTGTGCAGGCATTTCTCTCTTTTTTTTTTTTCCCCCTCACATAGCTGATTCTCTTTTGCATTTCCTAAGCGTGATTTCATGGTAAGGAGACAAGCTAGAAGCCAAGAGAATAAAATTATCCTCAGGCACAAATGCAGAAAAGCAGGCTTGAAATCTCAGAGGAGCTGATGTTCTTGTCCTATAACCATTACTTACAGGAGTGACTAAGTTTTGAATAATTAGGAAAAATTAAAATCTTTCTGGAGTTATTTTCATGACCAGTCCTGATTGATTAATTAATAAAAGCTAACAAAGGTTTTAAGCCTCAGAAAAGCTTTGGGTTTCGTTCTGCTCAGAGGATGGTCACGCTGTCAAGTCCATTCGTTCTGAGCTGATTCATCCTGCCCAAATTAATATGATTTGCTCATAGACCACAGAATCTGGAATAACCACCGTGCTTTTTGAGCTAATTAAATATTATCTACTGCACCACGTGCTTAATTCTTCAACTCCATTTACATAAGTAGAGAGAGAAACATATTCCAGTTATTTTATCCGAAAAATAAGTCTCAGATTTCAGAAAGATGAATCCTTCCCTTCCCAATTCCTGTGTTTGTTTTGCAAAACAAGGAAGGATCAGATAAAATGACAGTAGTGGCTCAAAGCATCTCTCAAGGAGTGGTTTTGTGCAGGGGGGTCCACAGTAGGCACTGGTGGGGTGGTCAAATAGGATTTAGGGGTCTTTGTGTTATCCCAGTGTGAGTCATGGCTGCTCTGAACAGGGCACCTCCCAAATTCATGGTTACCAAGGCTGGGAATAAAAATTAGCTCACAAAAAAGTAGAGTGCTCGGTGAATATTCCTGAGTGAGGAGGTCTTTTGCAAAATGCCCTTCTGTGCAGGACTCTGAGGGAGCCCAGCAAAGTGTCAGGCAGCTGGAACAAAACGTGTATAGGCAAATAATGTCCTTTGGCTGTTGTGATGTGAAGGAGACAACAACACAGCTCTGCTCTTCCTCTGAGAGAGAAAGAAAATCAAAGAAAAAGAGTGTAACACATTGTACAGAAATTATCTATGACACCAGTACAATGTGTAAAAAAGCTGGCAGAGAGGGACTTCAGTGGCTATCATGGATGTGATGATCCTGAAAACATGTAAGCATAAGGGATTGATTCTTGAAAATAGGCTGAGACATGGAAAACCATGTGGAATGATCCATCCTTCAGCTACCCCTGTCCATGAGGGAAGGGTGCTCAGTGTTTACCCTCTTGCTGGAGCTCCTTTCAATCAAAAAATCAAGGTATATTTGCAGAATGTTTAATTCAAAAGCAAATATATGGCTTTCCAGCTTCTTCTTTTGTAAAAATGTATATATATACCTGCCAAAAGTAGCATGCAGCCTGTATCAGATAGAAATTTTGTTTATTTCTGGATTGTAGCATGCATATAAATTAATCTGTCTTTATCACTATTTCACAAGAAGGGTGCACTGCCATCCACAGACCAGCATTTATCTTTCTGGTTCCTGACACTGTGTGGATAATACATCACTGGAGCAGTGGTGCTAGTTATGATGTATGACACCAACATATCATAAAAGCCTTGCCACTTCTGTGATGTATTATTAAAAACATGGAACGAAACAGAAAGATCAATATAATACAGGTCCTTAATTTTTTTTAAGTGGGTTAGAAGTTTTCAGATTAAAGAAAATGGGCTTCAGAGAGTTTACATAGAGTCTCAGTACATAACAGAAAGAATGAGAATAACTGTGATTTCATATATGACCCAGTTTTTAATGAAAAAAAAATCTGTCTTTTTAAGTTTTCTATGTTTCATGTCCTCTCTGTACTCAGTTGTGCTGCAGCCAGCTTCCTACCACATTCCTACAGAGCATCTTCCACAAAATACCTTCTTCTAATGTGCTCAATAATCAGAGAAATTGAATGAGAAATTATTTCGATTTCACATTTCTTCTTTTATTTCAGGTTTTCATCTCCTTCTAAAGTGCTTGGACAGTTTTCCCCACCTTGTGCTCAGAAAGATGAAACAGCAAGAGTCTGCCAGGTATTCACATACATGAACTTTGAGATATTGAAAAATATTATTAAAAGTAACAATTGGCACTTCTGGCTTCTGCATATCTCACCTAAAGAAAAGCAATCCCTCAACAAGCCAGAAAGACATTCTTAGGTCCAGCCTGATCTTATACATCCTAACAGAATAAAACCTCAGTATTAATATCAATTTTATTTTTACTGGGGAGTTGCAAGCAATCTTTTTACATTCTTCTCTTTTCATATGGTTTTGGTGCAGCCACCTGTGTTGTCTTCTCTACTTGAGTATTGCATTTGTCTATCTTATTTAGCCATTGTTTTCTGCTCTCTACCCAAAACAGAATGGTTTTGGGATTGTATATTTATTAAACTTTCTTGGGTAGCCTCCACATTTTTTTCCCTGCCTTGATATTATTTCCTTGGCTCCTTGAAGATATTTTATATAGTTTTATATCCGCTTAATCTCTTTTTTACCTTAGATGTGTAAATTAACTTCCCTTCCTTGTTCTTCCTCTGTAATACCTTCTAATCCTTGAATCATTCCAGTTGCCCAAATTATCAGCACTTGTGTTTTCTGGGGACTTGGGACATAGAAAAGGAATTAAGAGTCTCCTGTCTTCTACAAGGTGCTGCTGTGAACATACCTGTTAAGTCTAGCCTTAAACAAAAGGAATTGAAATTCTTCTGGCACAAAGTGGGCCTATTTCTATTTACTATGTATTTTTATCAGTTTTTGGTACTATTCCCAGTCCCAGACACTGTTTATGCATTAGATAATGTGTTTTCCATCTCAAAGAGCCTAAAGTGGAAGATTTTAATTGCATGTGAGAAACCTCTAGCAGAGACCCCTGCAGAAAGAGCTACACATTAACACATTACCTCCATGGTATTTCAGTTCCTTTAGAATACATATTTAAGACATATGATGTTAAGTGATAAATGTGTTTATATTTATCATGGTTTTTTGTCCTAAAAATAATGTTTCAATAAAAGCAATTCTGGGACAGTGAGAGAGGAGGGAAATAGTTTTGACTGTGCGACATCCAAAACCTCTGCAGTTTATGGAGCTCATGAAATTTACATCTCTTAACCTCTGATAATAGAGAAGTGTTCATTCAGATCATTCTGATGCAAATACAGCTAATTTTATCTAGGCCAGAGCAAGAATATAACTAACATGGGTCCTCCAGCCAGTGATATATAATAACTGTCTACTCACTGAGGAGGGACACTAAATCTGCCAAAAATGTTTTTCTCTCTCTTCAGGTCTGAGTCTGAACAAATCCCTACATGTGATCAAAGTACTAGTGATGCCAAAGAGAAATATGGTTGTGCTGATAGGCAGCTGAAGATGCACATCTGTCTTCCAACTTCCTCTTTCTCCACATTGTCACTGTAAAGGAATTAGCACAAATGATATGTTTGATGTGGAATTTCCCAAAGAATTGCCTATAAAAAACATGGGGTTTTGGACAGAGAACAAAATTCTATATTGCTGTAGCACAGAAGAGAGTAACTTAATATAGTGAAAAATAATGTGTTAGGGTTGATTATGCTGTTGAATATGTATAAATGTGAATACAAATGCAAATGAGCAGTGTAATTGACACTTTCATTTCTAAGTTTCCTGGATATATACAGAAGTACATATACTCTAGTATTTTTTATGTCTGTGTACTTGAGAGCACCAACATCTCTAGGAAAAGCTACACTTTGGAAGCCTTTTGAAGTTCTGAAAACATACAATGGGATGTTGACCCTTAGAAAACCTGCAATTTACCTGGCATCAATCTCTGACTTTATGTACAGTGTTGGCAAGGAGTCAAGAGCAGAGGGACTGTCTTCTATGGTAGTAAAGGAATGCTAACTTTTCAGTGCTGTTTAATGCTAAGTTTCTCTGTTACAACACATATCTGTCTCTCTACCCTAACCTAGTCCTCACCACTCCCTTTTTCTACACTTATTAAGAGCCAATTAAGTAGCTGTGAAGCAATGACCTGCAGTTGCTACAAGTGAAACTTGCCTTCTGAGAATGCTCAAGTTTGAGATATAATGAGTACGGTGAAGAAGTCAATTTTGGTAATGTCATGAGCATTCAAAATCATGTCTTTTTAAATACAAATATGTATGTCTTATACCTAGAAATACTGAATCTGGTGAAAGGTGGATATTGCAATTATTGGAAGTACATACAAGGTACAAAGAGAGACGAATGTGTCTCAACTGACAATCATAAGTAGAAAGTATAATGTAATTTCCTTTTTTAAGAGCTGTGTTGGAGGTAAAAAAGCTAGATGGGAGCCATTAGCTTTTAATGATTTATAATGGTTTTAAAAGCTTCCACACAATGAGCAGAGAAAGGAAGAATGGTACTGGTCCGTAATTCACAGATGGTCATTTAGGCAGAGAAAAATATATCCTCTGATGTGTTTATGTGTAAACTTTTTACAACAAAAATAGAGATTTGATAAAAGGAGCAGAATGATGCAGCAATTATGTAAGGTACACAGTTAAATCCTGAGCTTTTCTTTCAGAAAAATATCAGTAAATATCAGGGTGTTGATTTGCAGAAGCACATATTTAGAAAGACTCATGGTTCCTTTTGAGAACTTTTTCATTAGCTTCTAGTGCTAGCAAATAAAAGCTAAAATAAATTAACTTAGTACATATATTGCTAAATTTCAAAAGTACAGAAATGTCCCTGAATACATAAAGAGAAGTTTAGAACTGAAATATATCTCACTTCAGCCTAGGTCAAAACAAAACATAGTAGAGAATTTTCCTTGATAAAGACAGCACAACTGCTAGGAATTGCTACAAGGCTTTTAAAGTACTATTATTTTCCTTAAACTGCATCCTTGCATCCAAGTTATGTTATTATCTAAGGGAACAAGACAAAGGGATGATTGTACATTTTGTTGAAGATTGAATATAATTTATAATTATTTCACTTTTTTTGTGGAAAGAGAAAAAAAAATGCAGTCAGCCCCTGAAAGAGACTGGGAATCTTCTAGTTTCAGGTAGATACTGCACATTATTCAGCAAGCAGCCTGGGTGAAGTAAACACAGGCCCTTTTCCACCCCTCATAAATGTATCCTAGCACCTATGACCCTGAAGGCAAGCCCTAGATTGCCATGTGAAAGGTGAACTGCATTTCCACAGAGGCCACTTGTGGGAATCCATAAAATCAGAAGGTTTTGGGAAAGCTGCAAAAGGCAGGCTTCAGAGAACTGTGATTAGCAGAACTGTGATTAGAGCTAAGCAGCAGCCATGAGATAGGTCAGCAGAAAAATTAGGTAAAAAGTAGAAAAGTAAGGACAAATAGAACAATGGTGTGTGTTAACACTTGTCTAGAATAACTCCCTAAACTGCAGAAAAGTTTATCTAGATATTAGGAAGATATTAGGAAGATATTAGGAAGGTTGAAGCTTAATAATGGAGCTCTGTGCATTGTGTTTAAGGCTTACAAGCAGGTATTGTATTCGAAATAAGCAAGCATTGTTTAACCAAAGGTACCTGTGCTTATAGTGGTTGGATAGAACTACTGTCAATGTGCTTTTGCTTTGTGTGATTGGTCAAAAACTTTTTAAAGTAAGTTGTAACATTAAGTTCTTGTTCTGCTGCCTGGGATGTGAGCTGCTGGCATCTTCTCATTGTCATAACCATGTAATGAGACTGATGCTGAAAAATCAAGCAGCTCAAGGCACGTTCCACAGCAGCCCCGTCCCGTTTGTGATTTGTGGATAGACCCCCGGCTGGCGACAGCCACTATCTTGTATTTTGTCCCATTAACTGTGCTTGGCCTGTCCATATTTAAAAGCTGAAGCTCCTTCAAGCTGATCTTTGGCCAGTGTTTAGAGGCCTGCTGGTGTGTCCTAAATGTATGTGATACCTGGGAGCAGCTCGGTCAGGTCAGAATGCTTCTGAGAGTGCAAAGACATTTTTGCTCTGTTGGGCTGGTGATTTGCTCGTATGTGGTTGTCCAGTTTTGGGTATTAGGCACCCTGCTTGGATGTGGATTGCTGCTTCTCAAGGAAATTATTTATGTTCTGCAACACACAATATAGTTACTATTTTGAAAGACTATTTCCTTTACTCTGGCTTTGGTGTCCAAGCAAGCTGGCTATTGTGAAGAACCCTGTTAATACTTCTCAGTATTTAATGTGGATGATTTAAGGACCTTATTCTGGGTTGTCATTTTCTTTAGCACTGAAGCACTGGTCTGGCTCTCATTGATTCCTGAGATTAGGTAATTACTAGCCTGAGATGTAAGAGGAATGTAATTCAGCTATGGAAAACAGCATAATGCAATGCCATACACCTTGAAGAAACCTATTACATGACTTTGGGTGGTGTTCTGGAATTTGACAACTATGTGGCCTTGTTCCAAACAATTAAATGAATCTCTCTTCAGAGCATATGGTGTAGAGAACATGTCATGTTTGAGAAATATGGTTGGCTGGTAATCTTGATTTTTAATTTTGCAAAAGAACAATTATTTGGCACAGTATAAAGCCTTTTTTCCCCCTCCCTGTTAAGTACTGATGTGTTTTCTTCAAAGACAGAAAAAAAAATCTTTTCAGGAAAATCCAGTTTTTCCTTGCATATCTGATAGATATTAATTTTTGTCTCAGTTCTTTTGAACAACAGTGTGGCTGTTTTTATATCCTATTGATACTAAAAGTTTGTGATGAAACTCAAAATCCAAAGACTCAGTTATTGCAGATTTATAGGTTGGTCTGTGTGAAGGATCTGGCTGGTATAATTGTTTCTAAAAAGGCAGTGCTTGAGAGAAAAGATTCATTGTTTGATACACCAGAAATTCATCAACCTATCCTTCTCCCCTGCGTGAGATTCATAATTATGTTTAATAGTTGCACTAGGGTCCAGGCTGGGTGATGGAGAGGAACTGTTTGTGCTGCACAAAGAAGGAGCAATCTTGGAATTCTGGATGCTGAGAATTTTAAAATTTCTGTCCTGAAAGGCACAGACCCTCAAGAGAACACTGCATTTGACCTGAGGCCGTGGAGAAGGCTTCCAAAATTTATTGATAGCACTGGGATATGGGTGTGTAGTTTGATTAGAAGTGTGTAATATCATAGGGTGGAAAACTTAGAGTTTAAGGTTTTAGAATATAGCAATATATATGGGGCAAGATGGAGGTTTTTAGGGCAGTGGCTGGTTGTTCTTCTTTACCTTCTTCACCTTCTTCTTCATGGATTTGGGTGGTGTTTTGTAATTGGATAGAAAAGTGCACATTGAGGACTTTGAGTGATTAGTTATTGGGTTAAAAGTGAAACTAATTTAGAGGTAATTTCTTTATTGGATAGTTTAGCCTTAAAAGACCTTGTAGAGAAGATAGTTAGCCATTTTGTAGCTTGTTAGTTGAATGTTATAGAGCTCATGACTTGTAATATAGATAACAAATAATAAACATCTAAGCTGAAACTTGAGATACCATCTCAAGAGCTTCAGTCCTGAGCTTGACTGAGACAGAAAAGAAGCCCAAAACTGGCACAATCTCACTTTTCCCAGGCTTCTGGAAACATCTTAGGTGAGATCTAGATGCCACTACATCAGGAGAGATCTCCCATTGGTTTCACTGAGCAGAAGCAGTGGTATTACACACAGACCAGCCACAGAAAGACATCTCCCTTCTTGGGTTTTGTGTTGCTGAAATGGTTCCCAAGGTAATAGAGTCTTTTTTCTCAGCCCCGCAACTGAAGAAGAAGTTGGGATTCCTTGGCTCTGGTTCTCAAGGTTGTTTATTTTCTTTTATCTAATGCATTCTTTCTCCAGCCTGCTGAGGTCTGTCTGGCAGGTTGGTTTGTGACACACTGACCGCCCTTGGGGCAGTGTTATCTTTTTATACTAAGAACTACATGTACTTTATTTACAATAATTTTCCAATACCTATCACCTATGTTAGACAGTCTGTCTCTACTCTAAACCAATGCAAAAGTGCCACCATCACAGCAGAAGATGACGGAGAAGGAGAAGGAGAAGGAGAAGGAGAAGGAGAAGGAGAAGGAGAAGGAGAAGGAGAAGGAGAAGGAGGAGAAGGAGAAGAAGGAGGAGAAGAAGGAGAAGAAGAAGAAGGAGAAGAAGAAGAAGAGGGGGAGGAGACAGGAAACACTCAGATTCCTCCATCTCGCCTCTTGAACCCCCATTCTAAAACCCCAAAATTCTACTTTTTCACCCTGTGACAAATTCACTATCATTCCACTCAAACCCCTGTGGCTTGTAAATCCTCACACCAAGTTGGTAATTGTTTCAATGGGTTAAAATCGAAGGCACAGGTGTCTTTGACTCCATGCCAAGGTCTCTGAGCCCCTTGCCAGGGTCTTGAGCCATCCAGGGCAGCCAGAGGAATGTCCTGGGCTCTGACACTCCCTGTCCCTTTGTGCTGCTCCTCAATTATGGGCCCTCTTCGGATTCCCTGAGCTGGTCCTGGGTGAGGGAGGATCAGAAGGCTCCTGCCCACTTGGCACAGAGTCTGTGCAGGCAGCTTGGCTCTGCTGGGCACTGTGCCACAAGCTCTCCCAGACAGCATTTTTCTCTAAGGAACTAAAGGGATTAGGCTGCTAAGGGGAAGTCTAAGAGGATTGCTGATTTAAGAGATGGCCAAAGGGGCACATTTAAAGTTTTTTTAATTAAAAGATATTTTTACTGGAAAACCAGAAGGATTAAGGAATTGGTAAAACCAAGTTAATGTCAAGTGCAGGGTTGAACCACAAATTAGATGTATTTCTATCAGATCTTTGGCTTCTAACTTATTTTTTCCTGAAATAAAACAATCTGTAAATCTTACTAAGGTAATCTCCCATCAATCTTTTTGACCACTCCATCCCTCCTGTCCACAATTATGACATTACAAATACATTTAAATCCATCACAAGAATTTGAATGGCTGGTAGGATAAAAAGGGAGACATTTAACAGACTATGAAATACTTATAGAAAAATCTCATATTTCATGAGAGTAAAAACCAAGTCCTCATTTTCTAAGCACAGATGTGTTTGAACATTTAAATGGACCAGTCTTTGCATTATTACTTTTATGTCTACTTATTTTAAATGATCTGCTGTATATGAAAGTCAAAAGGAGAGAGACAGAGTATCGATCAGGTTATAAAGAGAAATTATTACACTTCTAATTCTAATGCAAAATAACCACTGTTCCCTATTTTATCTATAAATCTCTTGTTTTTATACTATTGAGTCATGTGAAATTGTTTTAAAGATAAAGTGAAGGTGTTAAGTCAAAGGAAGTAATTTTAAGTTTTTAATTATTCTACAAGTTTTGCCCTACAGCACATTTTCTTACAACTGTACCTTTTGTTCAGCACTAAACTGCATTAATTACTTATAAGGCAGACAGATCAATATCTCAGAATGTCTTATAAATAATAGTTTAGTTCAGCTGGAAGATTTTGTTGTTCATTCACCAACCTTTTGTTCTCATAGCACTAACAGCAAAAATATTGTAGTGAAATAAGAGTTCTTATCAAATGAATCCGTCAGTTCAAGGGCACAGCTTATATTTAAAGTAATATCTTACAGCTGCTAGCATCCTGACACTTTCAAAATATGAAGGGGAATAGGTGAATATTCCTGAAAATCAATATTTCATGTTTAGTATTGGTGAAATGTTGCAGGAAGTGGTCTGTGTATGACAGATGTCTGTATCTGCTTGTGGCTTCAGTAAACCATATTATTTGTTGGACTGTGCTCTGTCAGGAGCATCTGTAAAATCATCTGCTTTGAATATCTTTGGGAAGTATTAGCACAAGGTTAAAAGGAAAAAAAAAAAATAAGCCAGGACCAGAAGATGTAAATCACACAAACCAGTCCTAAAATCCCCTGTTTTTCTGAAGTCCAAGCAGAAGATACCAGATTTGGGCATGCTTCCTTAAACTTTCACCAAAGGATTTCTCTAAGGACACTGCTATACCTTTAATGCTTTACAGTATGCTGATTTGTTGTTTCATTCAGCACTTATATCAACTTCTATCAGCTCCATGGAACAGACTTTAATCTTTGTAGGGCCACAACTTGCTGCACAGGGTAAGCCACTCAGACCTGGGCAGGGTGCTGCTCTTTATAACATTCCACATATCCAAAGCAATGCTAGGATTTATTCTGCTGTAAAAGATAGTCACTTTTGACCCTTCTGTTTCTAAAAAATCCCATTTCAATCCTAAAGCTATAATATTGTTGAACCTCTTAATTTGTGAAGTTCTTTGATCTTATGGAATGAGAACATCTAAAAACACGTCCATTCACTATTTGCCCTCTCTGATATTTTGAATGGATGGTGCAGTCAAGCTCACTGTTTTGCTTTTTGTTTTAAAACAGACTTGGTTCATATTTATTTTTACTGGTTGTGGTCAAAGGTTCTGGCATTTCAAACGTGTGTTTCCAGGTTTTAGTATCAGCACTTCTGTGTGCAGTTAAAGGATAGAGGAGGACTAAAAGAACTGAACTGAAATGGCACTGAAGTGTTGAAAAGCTCGTTACCCATCACAGTCTTAGTGGAAAGGACCCTTGTGAGATTCCTGCCCAGCCTCTGGGACCTTAGAAAGACATTGTCCCAGAAGGACAAGGCCTGCCTGGGCTGGGTCCTGGCACACATCCCTTCTAGCTCCACCTTTTCTCAACACGAATTTTGTATACTTACTCCCTCTGCTCTGGGCTGTGAAGTGGCACTTTATTCTGGTCCAAAAGAGTCTCACAATCAACCAGCTTAATCAGTTCAATCCAAAGCATTTTTTAAAGAGAAATGAGGGCAAAAAAAGCATTTCCTGCGTGCTGAGTGGTTTTTCTTGCTCTCATATCCAGTGAGAATTTGGAGTACCTGAATCTTACCCCAACTTGTGTTTGGAGGTACTCAAGTTTAAGTCACTACTTAATTTGTATTCCTTTAAATATTTGTTGGAGTTCAGTTTTGTACAGTTGTGCTGTACAAAACTGACTTAGAATATTTTCCCTCTGCCTGTTGTTTGTGCATTTATGGTGATCTTTCCCTGTATGTTTTATATGTTCTTTCAGGATATTTCTCTCCATGAACTCCACACTTTTTGAAGGATGAGTTCTGGCAATATGTGGAATTCTATTGATTCCTGAATACAGTGTTTGCCTCTATTTTTTTCCCTGTAAAGCCAATATTTATAACATGCTATATAGAAAATGAAACTCACACTACCCTCCTACTTCCTTTAATAATTTACCCCTGTATTGACAGCTATTCCTTTGGTATTGATCTTTATCAGGCTGTCTTTATTTACAGTGTAGCGAGTTCATACTAATAACATCAGTCCATAAAACAGTCAATAGAACAACCTAAACTGCATAAAACCACCTGATTAACACTTTTTACAACACTCTCTTCTGAAATAAAACCACTGTGCTAGATTTGGACATCTGGCCCCAATTCTTGGAGGGGTGATAACTTTTTTTTCTCTCTCATTGTAAATGCTGGCCATTTTTTCATCTACTTTTTCATGGGGGTATAGCTGCTGCTGCAAAGCACCACTTATTTATACCTGCAACTTGGCTGATGCTCACTTCCCTTTACTTCTAGCTGACATCTTCCATTAGGAGAGTTTTCAGCAATATATCTGTAAATGTTCTGGGCAAAGTCAAGGGAACACTGTCATCAATCAATATTTCAGAATTATATTTCATAGGGGTTTTGGTATTTAGCTCTTTATGTTTTGCTTTTCTATTTAATTGTTCATCTGCACGACTTTTCTGGCAATTCAAATTAATTATTCTTCATAGATTCTCAAGATGCATTACACTCTATCTATTTGTTATACTACTGACCATGATTAATGACCTAACACAATCTGAATATCTCATTTTTAACAATCATGATAAATTGTAGCCTATCATGGCAATTTTATATGCTTCCCATGCAAGATCTAAGTTAAAAAAAAAAATGTCATAATTAGGAAGAGCAAGAATACTTTGCCAAAATAATGCTTGAATTTCCATGCTTTTGCTAAAAAGGTTTTAGAGCACATCATCCTATCTGTTGTGTTCTCTTCTTATGGGACTATAGGTCAGGAACTTTACCACAGTGCATCTCATATTGAAGGAGGGTCCGTTTGCAAAATTTTATTGCTGCTGACAGGATAAAACAGCCTGTCACATGGCAAGGTGACACTGGAAAACTCCTTATGTGGTCTCTAGCTGATATGGGATGGATCCCAGTCCCACTGCTCTTTGGTGGTACATTGCCCAGCACCCAGCATGTCCCAGCTAAAAACAAGCATCAGGCTCATCAGGCTGAAGCTGGTGAAAAGCATAATTTCACTTTTTACCTCCTTTTTTTTTACAGACAGGAAAGCTGTGGCCATGCAGGCTCCAGAGGGGCTGCAGCAGCTCCTCACAGTGTCCGATATGGGTGACTGAGATATCAAGTATCACCCCATCAGGTTGTATAGACTTGGCCTCTCTGAATGTCACATTTAGTGTGACACCTTTTCATGCTTAGTTTCTCCCTGCTCCCATGTCTTCCCTGGCCCTGCTGTCTTTCATCACTGTCTGGGTGACAGGGGAGGGTGAGACACAGAAGCATCAATCCCAGTCCCAAATCACCTGTAGCTACACTTGTGGTAAAGTGTATGTTTAGCAGATCCCTTGCAGTTTACCACTTGATTTTACTTTTAAACAACAGAAAAAAAAAAACCTCCACAGTAATGGAATTGCTAATTCATATTTTAAACGATTTTTTAAAATTATTATTACTGCGACATTTATGGTTTCTCTTCTTGCATTTGTTAAATCCTTTCTGAGTTAGCATCTTGCACTTGGCAAAAAGTTGTTTTGGACTAATCAGTGTGTTTGTCATTAATATCAAATAACATCATGCACTGTAAGGAGAAGCATGATCAGCAGTCAGTAAAATTGAAATTAGGTAATTCTTTGGTTTTCTCCCTGTTCTTCTAATGTTCTTCTAAGACTTCTGATGTTTACATTTTTGTTACGGAGTTTCTCATGCACTTTTCATGTAAATAATGATTGTTTTGCATTCCTTTCTGGAGGAGGAGAGAATTGATGGACTGTTGGTTTGACCAGTGTGGTTAGAGAGGTAGCAATTTCATCCTCCAATCCATGGTCACTTTTGGAATTCTATAAATATCGAGGTCCAGGAATAAATGTACCATTTTTGCCTTGGACATCTCAGCGTGTGAGTGTCGTTCATTTCGTGTCGCATTGCGACATTTGGTTGTAAGCATAAGCAATCAATTATCAGGGTTTTTATAATTTGGTTTTAAGTTTGTCAGTAGAAGTCATTGGACAGTAGTTTAAGACTGGAGTCTTGCTGTTCCTACTCTTAACAGAGCTAAGGTAAGAAAAATCCTAATGTTCCTTCATAACTGAAGAGAGCTCTGTGAGTGCTGGTGGGAAGAATCTGGAGAGACAGAAGAGCTGGATCTCTCTTCTGTCACTGCCAAAACAGAGCTCTGTGAGTGTAAGCTCCTCTTGATTTATCAGAGCCACTATGCTTGTTTCTAAGGATATGCCAGAAATTGCACAATTCCTCTAAAAAAACACCTAATAAAAGTTAAGGTTGCATATTAGGTCTTATGGTTAGGGGTTAGGATTGGCATTGGGTCCATACCTCACAGTGTTTTCTAATCTGATGCTTGAATTTATAGCTCGAATTTTAATTTAACTGACTGAATTTTATTTTGTTTCTTACTCTTTTAGAGACTCGCTTTCAGGTCTAGAAATATTTACAGATTTTTGGACCTTGAAATAAAATATGATTTTCCTCAGAATTTGATTGCTGTTCAGATGAACTTTAAAATATCCAAGCAGAACTTCTATATGCAATGTCTGGAGGGATAAATTATTTCAGCTTTGAAAGAAGCACAAGAATGGATTACCTTTCAGGATTTTAAATGAAGCAACATGCAGCAGAAACATCTAATCAATGAGTTGTTTAATCAGCTGGAGAACTAGTTATGGGTTTCTGCTACAAACTTACATCATTATTAGTATTAATTTTTTTTTTCTTTTTTCTAGTAATGGAGGATTTTGTGATTTTTTTTCCTTGAAGAACACGTTTCTCAGACAACAAACTGCTTCTTGGTTGGAAAAGGAAATCAGGAGTAGTGTATTTATATAATAAATAACTGAAGAAGAAAAATTATGTATGTTAAATTCTGAAAAATTTCTTCTCCTACTCCTTTATAATGCTCTCTCCATTCCCCAATTTACTGCTGCCCATAATTTGAAAAAAATATTTAGTTACTTTAATTTCACCTCTTTTCACTTTTATCGATGTTCTCTTTTTTAAAGGAGAATTGATTATTTTTTAATCTTACTGATAAAAATTTTACAGTTTTTCCTTTTTTCATGAGGATCAGCTGGGAAAACCCATGATTTACCTAGCATATGAAATCAAAATCACTGGTCCCCACAGAGATGGCAAAAACATTTTTTGAGCCACGTGGAAGCTTATGCAAAGGCCAAATTACTATAATAATGGCAGATTCAATAATCCAAATAACAGAAATGGGAAAATCATAGGCTTATTGAAAATGACGGAATTGAAAATATTATTTGCAAGATGATTTTGCTACAATCTGAAAAAAATGTGGTGCCTCTGGGAATTGCACTTGAAACATATTTTTTTTGCTTCTATCTGCATCAGGACTGCTGTTTCAGAGTTGTTAGTGACACTTTAATGTAAAAGCAGTTTTAAAATCTCAGTCGAGATTCTGTGTCTATATTAAATGCAAAGGCGAAAAAACCAAAGCAAATTTGATATGATTAATGAACAAAACACTCCAATCTCCTGTCCCCTTTTCCTTTAATGATTACTGTATCTAATAGCATAAGACCATTAAATTGAGCCTTCATGCTTTCTGACATTTTTTCAGAAGTACTCTGCACTTTAAATATTATGAACATGTTCATGTAAATGAAAATTGTGTGTCTTTATTAGAAGAACAATGCTAGAAGCAGAAGAATTTAAGCCCAGCCACAGTGACACTGAAGAGAATTCCTCGTTCAGCTCTATCTGTCTCCTGATCTTTGGCCTTTTCTCCTCTTGACCTAAGCTGACTCTGAGAATCGAGGCTGTTTAGGGGAGTCTGTGTTGAGGGCATTCTGATGGATCTTTTGTGTCTTTGGCAAATAACACCAGAAATGCTATAAACCTGTTGACTCCAACAGGGAGAAAACAGTGGAAAATTAAATAAACTGTTTATCCACTATTTCTCTGTATGCCTGGTCAGAATCAGCTCTATCTTTGCAATGTAAAGGGTTTTTTTACAGAATTATTGTGTATTATGACTCAGTTGCATTTTCAAAATTGTGACCATCCTCTGTTAAGCATTTATCATAATAAGTGGTGTTCATAGAGCCAGATCAACTCTTTCAACAATTTTCAGATTTGAAACTCCCTAATTTTGAGCGGTTGCTAGATAACCTACGACCAGCAGAGAGTGAAAGAGAGAAGGAACTGTGTGGGATGAACAGCAGAGATGTTGGATTTGCCTTCACAACTTTGCAGATGTTTTGTGTTTCTGTTTTGGGGTATACAAGGGCTGACAGCAAGAGTCTCAGGCCAATGCTTTCCTGAAAGCAGATGAAGGTGTTCTTGCAGGAACACATTGCAGATTTCACTAGAGACAGTGAGAAAAACGGGAAGGGAGAATGGCAAATAATTGTATCATAATTACATGCTGTTGAATTGAGCTGTCTCCAGCCAAACCAGACAGAAGATGGGTAGAAGGGGTGAAATTCAAAGAGACTTATGGAAAGTTATGTAGAGATTTCGTCTTTCAACATGCCTCTGAAAAGTTGCTAAAGCAGAAAACAATCCTACTTTTAAAAGAAATGATTGAGAGAGATTTGTTTCCTTTAGTTGTCTCCTGTCTATCTGCTTTTGAATAGTCTGTGTTTAAAAAGCCTGCATCAAACAATTTTCTTATTTCTTTCTGTGATTTGGAAAAACAACAATTTATAGAATTTTGGAACTTTTTGACATGTCTCTTTCCAAAAGATGTTCTACCTCCAAACTTCTTCTAGATCAGGATTCTACTGGAGTAAACTTTGAAGAATTTACAAACTACATTTGTAGTAATGCTACAAAGGATCAATTATTTATAAAACTTTCCTTTACTGAAATCTTTCTTATTAAAAGAAATTATAAAAGTGATATTTTGCCTACAATACTACCATTAGCAGATTTTTTTAAATACTCATGTGAATTAACTTATCGATTTGTGAACATTAAATAAGAAAAAGGTCTCTTCTCTTGGGACTTGTCATTCAGTCCTAAAGAGCAAATGATGAATTTGGATATATGATAGCCCAATAGTTCCAATATTTAATTAGGATGGCTAGGTGCTTAAAAGTTGCCCACACTGTTTTAATTCAAATGATTGGAACAAAGCACTCATAGGACGCCTTGTATCTCTCAAAAATTAGATGTTAGAGGGAATTTAAACAGATTTTCTGCACAAGGGAGTGGATGGATCACATCACATTCAAATATTTGTGAATGAACAATGCTTGGCTAATTCCAGAAGAACAAAAATAAGTGAGTTTATTCATCTTTTCCCATTATAATCTCATTATGTGGAAGTGCTTTTATGTCTTTTAAATTTTTTTTGTTTGTTGTTTGTTTATTGCAGGAGGACTTCTAAGGTGTCTGCAAGTGGCTGTGTTGCTGTTAAATTTAATGGGCTCCAGCTGTGCAATGGCATTATCACTAAGAAAAGAAAAAATCACTAGAGGGAAAAGCCAGGAAAACACGGTGCTTTTTAAGGGTTATTTGCTTATTGGGAGGATGTATCATGGATAGGTATGTGTGGGGATTTTTAAACAGCACTGAAGGCATACTGAGTTGCATAGGCATGCAGTATAATTTTGGTAACCTGAGACACCAGAGTGACACAATTAAAAATCTGTGGTGGAGGGACTGCTCAAGCCTGAATGTCTTCTCACACACACTTACTCTGTAAAGGAATTCAGAATCATGTTTTTCTATGCATTAGAAAACTTGTTTATAAGATATTTCTCAAACACAAAGCCTTCAGCCCCTATTCGTGGAGCTTCAAGAATTTTCCTCTTCCACCTTTGCTGCCACAACTGCATCTTATTTGCTTCTCTGTATGCACAGAGCTGCATCAGCTGCTGTGCTGCATCAGCACTGCTGGCTACCCTGAGGGTCAAATCCCACCTTAGGTGGCTTCCTGTGCTGTCCTATCCCTCCATCTCTGAGATATTTTAGGAACAGTGAAGAATGCTTTGCTAACTGTTGTCACTATGTCCCCCTTTCCTGCTCCCTTCCCTCGTCTCCCATTCTCCAACAGTGTTTTGGTGAGGCAGATGGTTGAGGTGAATGTACCAAAAGCAGCAGGTGGTCACCATGACTCGCTGGGCACAGATTTCTTGCTGAGGGGCTGCTGTCTGATGATGACATGTGCCATGGATGAGGTATTTGTGAGATTCAGATGTATCTGTCATGCTCAAGTCCCTCTTTGCATCACACTTGTGTCCTCATTCTTACAAGCACCACAAGGGTAAGTTGGTTTGACCCAGCAGAGCAGGAAAGGTGCAGTTAAAATAGTGTGCATAGGAAAGGGCAAGTAAAACTTTAAATTCATGTTACAGAGAGATGTGCCTAACTTCACATACTGAAAATCTGATGGTTTACTGATTGCCAATCTTCTGAAAAAATCAGAGCCTTTTTGATAATGACCCAAAATTAAATTGGGCAATTTCCTATTGCCTTCGCTCTAAACATGATTCATTTCTTCTACCTTACTGATTGATCTTGCTCAAACTGAATTTGACCAAGAGAACAAGGCTTGTTTACAACTTGACTTGGAAATACACATGAAATATGTATGTTTGATGATATTTCTTTTTTTTTCTTTTTTTTAGATTTTTTTTTTATTACATTCAGAGTGAGCAATCTAAAAATTTGAAGAGACATACAGAAAGCAAAGATCCTGCAGAGGGCTCTGCCTCTGGAAGCAGTTCCAACACTGGACAGAACGTGAAATTACAAAATGGAATTGGGCAATTTGGCAGATCAGTAGTTTCTCCTGTAGGTGGGTAAGGCCAAATATATACCTCTGCTCCTCTGCTTGACTTTGAGTGTGGAGTTGGAGCCACACATGACACGCAGCCTCAGGTGACATCCCCGTGTGGCTGGAATCAGGGGTCGTGCTCTGGCTGATACCCTTGTATCCACTGCATTTCCTCCCACCCCCTTTGTTCACAGTCTGTATGTGTTCTGGATTAAAACCACTGCAGTGATGAGAATAAGATTAGTAATCACATTAAATTTACATTTAAGAATTGATTTTTCCTGGAATTATAAGTATCTAGTACATCAGCCAAGTTACCACAAATTTCATTTAAATGTTCCCCTTTGTGTGTAATGATGTGACTTTGAATTTACTTTTTAAGAAATACTCATCATGAATATAAAATGTTCATCTTCAAAATCAACACAAAGAAAGATCCATTATTTCAATATGTTTTCTGTTATTCAGCTATGCTTTCTGGTTATTTTAATGCTTAATCCATCATTTTGTGACCTTCAGCATGGGAAAGGTAAATGTAAATCTTTCCAATATCAGAGAAACAAATGGAATGAAAATGAAGACTGTTTTGTTTTGATAAAAAATACTAAAATTTAAAACAGAGAATTCCAGCTAAAGCTCTGCTCTTCAGAGGGCTGTCTGCTGACTTCATAGTAATTATTCATTTTATATGCTTATATTTGTGGATAGGTAAACAAGACCACGAATAAAGTTTTTTAAACTGTGTCAAGGGAAAAGCTGGAAATACATATAAAATTTTTGATTTATGGTTTTTGTCTGTATCTTTAACCTAAAGTGATTTGTGTTGGCTATTTTTTTTTTCCCAGTGCAAGCAGAAGAAGAGCCTTACAGGATGTGAGGAGGGAGAAGAAACATTCATCTCAACAATCCACCTCATGTGTCTCAACAAGATGAGACTTAATTTTTCTATCTTCATCTTGTGCCTCCATACTGCCTGTGGCAATTGTGTTTCTAGCTGCTTTTTCTGTCTCCTCCCCACCTTGCAAGGTAAGAAATTGCTCAGGCTGTTTCTTGCTCTGACTGGTGAAGCCATGTCTGTCAGCCCTGTCCTGTTGGGAAATTAGAGCCATGGACCTGAGAATGGGAGACTGGGCCCGCAGGAGAGGTTGTAAGGGCTGATAATTCACCATTGGGATCTCTCGAGCAACACAGGCTCTGTATTTCATTCCCACACATAACCTAATTATTGCTGACATTGGAGATAGAAACCTTTGGGACATAAATGAAATGTTGTGCTTATAGCAAAGATGGTAAACAGGTTTTCTTGTTCTGCCTGGCATTCAGGAAATGTGACATGGGTTTTCTAGCTATGAACATATATTTTTGGCAGGTTTTGTCTGGTTGAAGGACTTTTAAATCATTGAATGGCACAGCAAGGAGCCTGATTTCCATGGTGGTAAAACATGCAGATGCTTTTAAGATTAAAGTTTTGGCATGAGTGTGGTGCTGGTTTTTCTGCTCTGACTTTGGCCAATCCTATTTAGAAAGAATGAGGTCTTCCCACACTCATCATTTAGCCATTTGTGATGGCAAATGCTATTTGAAAATGATGATGCACCAACATTGCCCTAATTAGAATAATTGGTGATGATTTATTTTCTATACCTATGAAAAAGGAAAGATGAAATGATTTTTCAGATAAAATCTACAATGGCACATTTAGGTTTTGACCTGTCAGAAATGTTCCCTTCTGGCTTTGCTCTAGTTCTTGTAATTCTGGTTCCTTTGCCAGTCTGTAGCTGTGCTGAATGGTGCAGAAAGAGTGTCAGACCATCATCCTGTTTACTCACAGCAGATTTATTCCACTGAAATGCCTTTAGTTACAGAGCACACCTCTCCAAATTTGTGCTCAGTTATATGTAGCACTCAGGGAATCAAACTGGACCTAATCACAAATTAGGAATTTTTAATCCTATTATGCTTTCTTTTGTTCTTATCTCCAGTTTATTGAATTAGTAGCAGTTAGTCCAAATAAGAAAACTGATAGAAAACTGGTGAAAGTGAGAAGCCTGTTGATGTTTTTGTGTCTGTATTTGAGTGACACTAATATATATCAAGGGACATGTCTCTCAGCAAGCTTTCTCGATAAAAGAAATTTTCTTTAACTAACAGGAATAACTTAATTCAGTTTTAGATGTGTGAAGATGCCTACGTCTCAGATGAAATTCCCTCAGAATAATGTACTCAGCTAACACTGGATTCAGGCTGAGACTACATAATATACATTTTGTCTAACATAAGACCAAAGAAATTGCATCTTAAAAGTCAAAACACTGTTTTCACTAAGGTTTAAAGGTCTGTATTGCTTTTTAACTAGGGAAAACAAGAAAATAATTCTTTCTGATATTTATTCACCCTTTTTTCCCAGAAGATACAATATGACCTTTGTGGAAGTCCATGTCACAAGTAATGTTGTAGTAGGCATTCTAGTACCTTTTTCTTGATTCTCACACTTTCTCATTTAACATATTAATGTGATTGGGTAGAGAAAATACAATATCTATATATTTCCCAAAGTATTTGATTCATGTAATAACTGTACTTTGTTTCCTGTTTTTTATTTATTTTTTACAAAGCCCTAAAATGCCAATTGCCATAACAGCAAATGCCACTTTAATTATCTATTTCTTTAATAATTTCATTTCTCTCTCTGTATATTTTCTCTCTGAAAAAGAGGAAAAAGACTGTGACAGGTGGAAATGAGATGACATGATGGTTGGTCTCAGGTGGAAATTAGATGATATCATGGTTCTTAATACTCCTAAAGTAGGAGTTAATCACTCTCATATCATCTTTCAAATAACAGTAGGAAGGTTGTAAGTCCAAATTTGTTCTGTAGAAATAAAATTAAGAGAGAAAAAGCAATGAGAGGAGAGCTAGGTTGAAAACTAGTATTTTATGATACTTCACTGAGTAAATAGTAAACTGAAAGAGAAGAAAACCATGAAATCAGCAAAGGCTCAAATAGCAATTTCAGATAGAAAATTAAGATAGACACAGCTGTTGTAGCCTGATGGAGAAAAACCCCACCAATCCAAAATAATCGAATGCTTAAAATGCAAATCCATTTCCTCCTACACAGTTAGGTATGTAAAGTTCTGCTACTTCATACACTCTGAATTATCTAACTTTGTTGAAGCTAACTATCTTGTAATAGCAGAAGTTCTAGATAAGATTTGTTTGAATTAAGCTTTTTAGCTCTCGTGAAATTATATTAGGTGTGCTCACAGAGGCATTGATATTTCAACTATTGGAGAAATACCTTTTCATCTTCATTTTCCATCATGCTATCTCCATTATCAACTCCTATATTCAAAAATTTTCAAAGCATAAATAATATTAGCCTTCCTTAACTAGACTTTTCTATAACTGAGATTTTTCAGAGGATGATCCAGCTGATGTTTTTAAACTTCCTAGTATGCTAAAGCCACTGACAAGAGTTTTTGTAAGGAACCATGGCTTTTAATGGTCTGTCTTTTAGATAACAATTCAGTGTATTCAGAGATCACTCATTGGGCAGGAGGGCTCCTCAGCTGCAAGTGGAAGGCACCAAACTTTGATGGATGCTTTCCATGGTAAGCCAGATGTGTGCAAATTTGGGCAGGTGGTTTCATTCAGGTGGAATCCAAATTTTACTGAATAAAGGTGAAATGTACTTCACCCACATAAATCATGAGAATAAAGCTACGGATGGGTGAAAGCTGAGTGTCACAAAGTGCATGCCCTTGCCTCCACATCTGGTCTACCTCATAATAATGTCTGTCACTCCACATTGCAGGAAAACCAAGTGAAAAGCAGGATCTTGAACGTAGAAGGCTTCAGCAACCCTCAGCAAGGTCGGCTCTGTCTTCTCACACTCAACAAGTCGTCTGAAACGTATGTTTCATAATGACCAAGAGATGTAAGACTAACAGCCTAACTCCCAACAACCTCCTGAAGTATTTTAATTATGTGAAAAGCTCTTTTGTACTTTCAGTCATCCTTATTAACAACATCATAAGACAATAGAAATCACAGAAAGAAAACCATTTGGTATCTGCCATGCATGTCCTGAAGAGGGCATGATTCCATTATTGACTGCTAATTCATTTACTTGGACTTACCATTGTCTAAAGAGCTTCCCCTTTTCTTTCTCTTTTAAATACAGACTTATTTGCCACTAAAGAAGAATTTTCTAAAACCTGATCCTTCTCTTGACTTTTTTACAATGATAGTCTCTAAAAAGGTATCAGAATTTTTTCTCTTTACTCTGTTTCCTATTGCCTAAACTGTCTACCATTATATCTTTTATCTCCAGCAGCAGAATGCTTGGCAATATTGATCCATCTTTTGTATGTTATTCTAAATCACTTTTAGCTGAGTTACTTCGCTATGATTTTGATGAATTAAAGTACTTGTCAAATCTTATTTGCAAATCAAGAGCCTCTGACTCCTGAAGGGCCAAATGTTAGAGAAAGAAGCTGTAGAGCAGCTCATAGGCAGGAGTGTTTGCAGTATATTTTGCAGTCACCTTGCAAATGAGGTACGTAGAGATGAGTTTGGGTATCTTGTTTGGGTAACTTATTTAAAGCAAGTTCATTTATGAGCTCACCAATGGGAAAAAATAGTCATGCAGCAAGATATTGCAATGCCACAAGGTTTTGATGCTTTACTATAGAATATCAGGAATATTTTATTTGACCCTTCTGTTTCAGTAATTACTGCATGAGACAGTATATCACTAAAACCACTGTCAAATGCTTCATAGTATGGCGTTTTAAAAATTGAGGTTTTTATGTATTCTCTGCATTACTATATATTTTCAAGAGGATTTTCCTATGGTTAGCCTTCATTATTTTCTCTTTGGCTCATGCCTTTTGAAGTAACAGCTCAGTTCCTGCAGGGCTACTTGTAGAAGACTGTCATTATTTAGAATGGATCATTTAATTAACCTACCACAGAGTCTGTAAGGAAAATTAATCAGTGTAGTTATAGTGCTTGTATGAGTCACAATTACTAGGCAAATAGGTTACTGCCCAATAGAGTTGCTGTAATCCAACTGTACATAGGCTCAAAGAATTTGGGGACAAGCTTTGTTTACTCATAATTACACCTAATGCCATTTACTCTAGATAGGCTATAGCTTTTGTTGTTACTAATTAATTTATGTAGTGGGTAAAATAATTTATTTTAATACCAGTGTGTGACACTATCTGAGGGTAAATTGCCTGTCCTATGACTAGAAGGAATAATTACAGAGAAAATATATCAATTAAAATGAGCTTTATTAAACTATGTTTATATTGTGAACACAGTAATAAAAACCTCCAAAGATCTGATCTGTATGCTTGACCTTGGGGCACTTACTTAATAGAACACCTCATACATTATGTTTTAATTGAATCATCAGGAAAACAAAAGATATTGATCCTTCATCTCATGATCTAAATCCACATACCTGGAGGACAGATTAAAAAAAAAAAGTTTCATCTCATTTGATATGGTAAAATCAGGTTTCTTCCATAAAGAAAAACTGATGTACAGTCAGACAATTATAAAGGGTGCTCCAGTTAAAATAAATTGAGCTACAGCAGAGCAGACCTTGCTGTTTCAAGTGTGGCTAGAGAGATTCTGTAAGATAATTGAACTTTAGAGTGCTAATTTTGAAACAACTAAAACTAAAACCTTAAGGTGCAAAGCACTGATAGAGTGCTACAAATGTTTTGTTTGTTTTGTTTGTTTTTTTTTTCCCAAAATATGTGAAATAATACTTTAATCTGTCAGAAATTTTGCTGCTTCTAGGGTTTAATTGGATTTCCTGCGCCAGCTCACAAGCCCTTGTTTCTGTTTTACCCTGTGTCCTATATGCAGAGGTCCATGGGGGGGAATTCCAGGGGTGTTTTCCCAGCAGGGCACAACCAGCAGACTTCAGAAGCTGCACAAATACACCTGGAGCTGGAATGGCCCACACTTCCAGCATGAGTGTGTGCAGGTGGGAGACTCCCAGAAAAGTTGATAAGTGGGATTGCAAGAGCCGAGCTTGGCCACATCGCTATGTGAATATGTCTAAGTGCAGTACTGTGGTGTTATAGAAGTGGGTTTAAAATTTTTCAGCAGTTTATTGATTGAAATACCTTTTTTATTTGTTCATCTGCTGTTGAGGGGAATCCTTTGCATACCTGATACTGATCCTGGGTGTGTAGTTCAGTGAGTGCCACTTAATTACCCATCCTTACCAAAGAGATCCAGCCCTCCTGAGTGGAACAGTTTTCCCCCAGAGCAGACCTCTGCCCTAGATTTGCTTTCCATCAGCACATGGCTCCCATCACTGTCTCAACAATGCCACTAGAACAGCAACACAGCATCCCTGTTGAGCCTTTTCCAGGACTGGAGACAAACTACCATCCAACTTGGAGTAGGAGCAAGATCTACAGAATAGTTTGGGATGCTCCACATCTTATACTGCTGACAATTCCAGTGCAGGTAATTAGAGAATTAAGATTACAGGCCTGAAGTGTTTAATCCACTGGGTTTATGAAGTAGTATTTGACAACTACTTTGTGTATTTGAATGTTAGAGGAAAAATAAAAAACAACAAAACAAGCCCAAAATTAACAAGTTACTGTTCAATCTTCAGTATAAATTTCCTTCAGTTTGAAAGCTGACATTAGCCTCTGGATATTGTGCATGTACTTATCCCATAACTGATAATGTTTGGTTTTGTATTTCACATCTTGTGAGAGTGTGAAGCCCCCAGGCTTTTGGTTAATAAAGACTTGTATGCTGGAGTGAAAAATTACTTAACATGTTAAGTAACCTTCAGTCATCTAAAATTTGCATGCTCAGCAAAGAAGATTTGTTCATATCCCTGGGATTCACAAAACTGTGAACTCTGGTGAAAACAAATACATTTATTTTGACAGTTCAAGGTAGATTTTACAAATCTGGGGCCAAGAAGCATCTTCAGAATATTTCAATAATATCTGGTCTTTGCTTTTGCAATTGTAATGATTCATTTTTTTGCTGCCATTTTTGGAATTCTGACTTGAGCCAAAGAAAAATTGTGGTTTAGAACATACTGGTGTCAGCAGTAGCAAAATATTGGTAATTACAGCTAGAGGTTAAAAATTAATAGGTCTGATTTCTCACTGAAAGTTTCTTATCAATCCAGTGGAATATCTTGAGGTAGGAAATTGTAGCTTTTCTGACAAGCCTGCATCAACTTTAAGTGATACCTAAGAAACACACAGTAAATAGCCTTTCCTTTTCATTGCAGCATGTATATCGAATAAATTGATAACATTCAAAATAGGTATCTACAATACAAAGTGTTTCCAGGAAACAATTCATTTTATGCACAGACTAAAGTTCAAGTTATTTTGTGTTGAAGTTTTCTAAAAGTACAGTTCTGTTAGCATTATATGAGGTATGCAATCTGAAAACTGAACATTTATTGAAAAATAACAGTATATGTAGGGGAAAAGTGATTTATATAGCACAGGAAGAAAAAGCATGTGCTTACAGAAGGTAAATAAATTGTTTATTTTTTAAAAGCTCAATGTTTTTAGTTGCAGTTGACTGAAAGTGCTGTATATTACTAAGAGAAAACATCCATTTTAGTTTTAGCTCCTATATTATTTGTGGAGAAAACTTTATTTTGCAGAATTTTACTGTATTTGAGGACATGAAACAATTCACATGAATGATATTTTTGGTTTCCTATATTACTTTACAGAATCCAAAAGTCCCTTACAATTATTTATAATTATCCAATCAAAGGAATAGTTTACTGTGGATTCAAAATAAAAATTGTCTTTCAAAAAGATTAGCAGCTGATTTTACCTAAAACAGTTGGCCACCGAAAGCCACTACTAAATTTAAACAGTAACTTTCAAGATTTATATTTTCAGTTTTTAATAATACATAATATACCATTTATTTTCTCTTGCTCTGCTCTGCTATTTTTCTTTAATTACAGTAATTTTTAAGTCTTATCAATCAATTTAGGAAGGTAAATCTTAATATATTTTTTTTATCATTGTCTCATATCAATTTAGGAAGCTAAATCTTAATATATTATTTTTTTATCATTGTGTCATATCAATTTAGGAAGCTAAATCTTTATATATTATTTTTTTATCATTGAAAGAGCATCCTGTTGCTGACAAACTCAATGTTTGCATTGTTTACTCAACTCAAAGCAATGCAGTTGAGTAGAACACTCAGCCCAAACAAGTCTCAAAAGACCCTGGTAAAATATTTTCTGTTTAAGAAATTCAGTTATGACATAGGTTTAAAGAGAATAATATAAATTTCAATTTCTGCTAGGAAGAGATCAAAAGTGTAAGTAGCTCATATTTAGGACCTATTTTTAATTCATCGTTCATATATGTTCCTGTTCCTTATAACAAATTCTCATACCAAGCAAAGTTTTAAACTTGGAAAATAAAAATTCCTAGAAAATCCTTAGATTAAGGATTGAGGATTTCACAACAAAAGAAGTTTTCAAGTCTTGCCATTTTTGTCCTGTTTTATAAACAGGCTTAAGAATTTCCTGGCTCATTTTCCCAGCTTGTGAATCCCAATTCTGTGCTTATAAATAAGTACTTAACTGAATGGGGAACTTTGTATTCGTCAAATATTCTGTTACTGATTTCCATATCAGAACTTGCCATTGAGTGTAAACATCCCACATTTTTTTGGGGCCTATGGTTTTTCTATGTGGTGCACTGCTGGATGCCTAAAAGTAATTTTGACACGTGTTAAAATAGCTTTATTTTAAAGCACAAGAACTAAAGCAACAAACAGGCTGAATGAAATGCCCCAACTGTTAAACTCCACATTTTCTGATCAAGTATTCCATACAATGGAATTTTGCAGTTCTTACCTTAGAATTCATTGAATTCAAGTTAGAATTGTCTAAAACTAGAACTCTGATTCCAGTTTTAGATTGCATGTTGGTTCATGTTCCAACTTTGCTAGACTGAAAGATCTTCCTAAACTGGGATTTACAGAAGAGAAGTCCTTTTAACTTGAGGACAAACATGACTTTCAGAGTTCAGCTCATTGTTGAAGGGAGAGCTCTGGGAGCTCTTCAGTTTCCGTTTGCTTGTTCTGAAGTGCAGGCAGAGGAAATGCACACAGCAGTTCTCTCATCAGTGCTGCACAGAGTTGCCTCCTCACAGAACAGTGTTTTTCTTGTATATCTGGAAAATATTAGGGTCACAGGGTCATATTGAAATTGATAGCAATTCTTTACAAGGGGATTCTTTCCTAAATTACCCTCTGTTAGCGTGACAAGGCTTAGATGAATTTTCTGCCTTGTTTAAAATTAACTATGCACTCAGATATTTCCCTGCAGCATGGAATAGATTTAGCAGCACAATAGAAGCCCCTCTGTTATCCCACCTTAGCATCTGAGGCAGGTTTTATGCAGAGTGAGAGACCTGTGCCTTCAGAACCCTCAGAGAGAAATAGACTAGTAAAAGTCTGGGGAAGGAATACCTCAAAGATGTTTTTTCTCGTTGTTTTCTTCTTCTATCTCATTGCTGGTTTTTTTTTTTCTTTTTTTTTTTTCATTAGATTCACTTAGATCCAATAGCTGATGATGGATAGAATGGCACTGTGTTCTCAACATCACAATGGAACTAAATGAATCTAGAAAATATCTTCTTCCAAAACAAGCTAAATGTATTAATTCTCCACTTAAATCACAAACCAGGTTTTTTTTTGTAGCTTCAACTGATTGCTTCAGGAGTGAAATAGCCTGAAGGAATATTACACTTAAGGTTATAGCAGAACATGTTGAAATCTATAAGAAGAACTTAAAAAGGTTTTAGTAGATCAAGCAAGCATAGTTTAATGCTGGAAAAGAATCTGTATTCTCCAGTCAGCTATCAGGTGGAACCAGAAGTTGTTGCAGGAAGGACAAATGTTCATAGAAAGAAATGTGTTTATGATGGCACAGGCTTTTGGTGTTCTAGAAAGACCACTGATAAGGTGCTCCTGCTGAAATCAACCCTTGCATGTGCAGAAAACCCCAAATTCCTCATTTTATGGTTAAACCACATACAATTCCCAAATAGTTTTAATGCAGTTGATAAGTTAGGATATTTTATGACCAGCTCTGAGGATGTACTTGGAACCACAGTTCACAATCTTGAAAGTTTCCTATGCTGTTAAATAGTATGGGCAGACTAGCTGTTAGGGTGTTACACAATCCCTATAATTTAAACATTTTCCAACCAATTTAGAATCTGATCAGTTCACAGAGTAACTGACTGTGCTGTTATTTCACTAACATAAACATAATAGAGAGATTTTTCTGGCAAAAATTTGCTCATGGTCTTCCTTCTTTTCCTTGGTACTGTTCCTTCCTTGAAATCTGTTATTCTGCAACCAAACCCACATTCATTTTAAGATATTTTAAGATATTTTAAGATACATAAACTGCACCAGAGTAGTCAGATTGTACTGTTTCTTGTTTAAAGAATTACAGATCTCTTCAGTCTGATTATAGTCCTCTAGTTAGTAAATAAAGTCACAAGGTCACAGAATCCCCATAACAAAGAATACAAAAATAAAGTAGCAAAGCTGTTATAAGATTTAGAAAGCTTATTTTACTTGGAGAAAAACTGCCTAGCATTTTCCACTTAGGTATGTAATACTCCCTATGGCTGATACTTGTTTTCATTAATTTTTTTTATTATGTTATTATATAGATTATGTTCTATTGCCATGGAATTCAAAAAAGTTGATGTAGAATTCTCTGGCAATGACCTTTCATCTTAACTGTAGGGTAACTGGAAGAGGATTATCTTCAATAACACTTTTTATACTGAGTATTAATTAAAATTAAAGAACTCTCTATATTCCCAGTTATGAAAGCACCATTCTGATAATCTAATATGGCTCCTTAGCCAAGCCCAGCTCTTTCCTCCTCTCACCACTAGCAGGTGCCTGAGCATATACTTATTTCAAGTATTTATTTAATGGATAGCATAAGAGAGAGAGAAACAATTAATATCCTCTGAATAAACCAAAATATACAGTTGTAAATTTGGTTTTTTCCATGAAAACTTAGTCCCATGTCCAAAGAGTTTGGAGCATCCCACAAGCATCAAGTTCTGTAGCATCAACCTAGCTTAACATTGCAGGACTAGGCCCTGAAAGATTTGTTGATGTAAATAATTTCCTGTTCCAGTCGTTTGTATCCTGGAAATAAAAGCTTTCAAAAGGTACTGCTTGGGCTTTTGTTAGGGTGTTTTGTCAGTTTGGTGAGAAAAGGCTAAATTTTGATGGCCTGCCAGAAGATCATCCAAGATTGCACAATGTGACTGTAAGGTCAAACATGGAGGTACAGTAAAAGAAGAAGAAAAAGGGAAAAAAACAAATCCCTCAGCAATGAGAATTGTCCAAATAAAACAAGATGATAGACATCATAAATCAGACATCACCGTTACCCTGAAGTCAGCAACTGTCAAAAAATTTTTCCTTTACCACTAAAATGCTCTGCATTTTTCAGTGCCCTGCATGTGTGGACCAAATGCATCTCAGGGAAAGGAACAACCAGAAGCCCAAGACACTCCAAGCAGAAGCTGTGAGAAACAAGGCACAATTTTGCCTGTGGATCTTACCAAGAATAGTATTTTCATAGGCTCATATAATGTCTTGGATTGGAAGAAACCTTAAAGAAAATCTATTTTAAACTTCTCCCCTTAGAACTGGCTGCAATTTGTCTAATAAAAAAATGTTTTCTTTTTTTTAAATACTAATTTGATATGTTTATTTGTTACAAATGTTCTGAATCATCCTGTTGAATTGAATTTTTTTGTGAATTTAGGAGCAGCAGAACTCTGTCAATATTTCAATAGCTGTCTTAAGTTTACACTTTTCCTGCTGGCTGTTGCTAAGAATTAGCTGAAAAAAAATGACATTGAGAAGAAGGAAAACATTTGCTCTGAAATATAATGAAAGTGATTTAGCAAAATCATGTTGATGTTTTTTGGCCAGCTGGGAATCACAAAGTGGTGCAAAGGAGCAGGAAATTTTGGGTGCAAAGTTTGGAGACATTATGTTAACTGTGGAAAACTCACCTTCCTTCTCTTGCAACCGCTCACTTGCAATATACTGCCCATTTCTGCTCTTGCAAAGTCCTGCTTCCAGTCCCATGCTTCCTTTAATCTTTTCCTTCAGAGGTTTTAATGCATACAAGAGGGTGTCAAATTTAGAGTCTACTGCTTGCTGGCTGTCATCTGAATGAGCTTCAGAGATCATTCCCTTTTATTTTTTTCCTTCCTGCAGCTGAGGAAGTGTGAGAAGATTCAAGTGACTACTGACATCCTTTCAATTTGCCTTAGTCTCAACAGGGTTTTCTTTTGTTGCTTCTTAAGTTCAGCAGAGCAAGCAGAGAATGGGAAGCACACTGTGCACTTGAAGTCACAAGACATGTGGGAGAGAGGAGGGGAAAATTGTGGGAAGCACACTTCAGAGACATGGGTACAATGCATGACAGAGACATCCAAACATTAAAATTGTGTGTAACTGGTGAGCTACTGCTGCTCTGTTGTCTCTCTCTCCTTGTAGCACTTATGTTCCTTTAATCCACCATGCCTTTGAAGTACTGACTGTCCTCCAGCTGACCACTCTACTGTGTTGTCTGCATTGAAGTCCTGACTAGAACTGCAGCTCAAGGTTTTCAAGAGTGCCGTGGGAGTGTGAGGAAGCTGCTAGTCTTAATTTAAAGGCTAGGAGCAGGGCAGCTTGCAAGTGCATGAGCAGAATCAGATTTTCTATAAGAATACATTACAGAGAAACCTGCATTTTCTCCCTTAGTTGCTTATGTTCTTTTGCTTATAATCTTGTTTCTTTTCAAATAGAAATTCTACTACTGGAAGTCAAAGATAATGTCCAGAATTCATAATTTTGTTATTTAAGGAAGACTGCTAAAATAATATTTCCAGTGCTATTGAAACACAAGGACTCATATTTGCTGTAATCCTGCTGAGTTCTTTTTATTCATGTACATTTTCTTCCTAATGCTGAGTTCACTTTGGAACCATATCTTCCCCAAATATAAATGAAAGCAACACTGCTGAAACTTGCCATCAAGAAGTTATGAGTAAATCTACACTAAAAAATAATATATCTGAATTCAAAGCCCTTGAGATATTTGGAAAGATTATAATAATTTTCAGTGTGTTTGGGTCAGTAACTTATATTTTTCAGTAACTGGAAGTAAACCTCTTTCTGACTTTTCATATCACTTCATGGCAGTAACAAGAAAAATCCTCTCCTTTACCTTTTAGGAGCCTTCTATTATAGCAGAATGGAGAAGTCAGGCAGGATATGGTGACACAACCTTTGAGTTCAGCAATCATTAATTTATTATGCTCTAAGAATTTACAGAATCTCTATCTGATTTATATAAACCTAGCAATGTACACTTTTTTTAATGAGATTTCTCTGGTCGTAAATTCCATATTCCTCTGAGTATGTTTTCATTTTTAATTTACTACATCCCCCAAAGGCTTTCTTTTAACTATTTTGCTTGTTGTAAATTCAGCAGTGATATTCTTTAAGTAAACAGAAGCACGGAACATAATTTCCTGGTAACACTGTTTAGAAAATGGATCAGAATAAGGCCCCAAAGCTATTCTGATGATGAATTAATTATAAGATTCCAAGAAAAACGTGGCATTGACATTTTACAAGTTTTGGCATGCAGCCTTGTATAATGCTGTGCACTTAATAAAGTTGTTTTGACGCTTATAGTATGAACAAGGACTTAAGTCTCTAAGAATCAAATGGTGTTTCAGCATAATGTAAACTCAAAGGGTAACCTCCTGCAGCTAGTTCTCCATTTAAATTGTGGTAATCTGTATTATGCAAACAGAACAAAAGAATGGCTGTTAAAATTCTGAGCCTATATTACAGTATCTTGACTTGCCTTTTCTCTTGTGTATAAATTTTCAACAGCTTTTTCTTTAACAGTGAATATTTTTCAGTCTTTCATCATAAGAATGATCAAGAGAAAAACATAGAGTAGTAAATGTTTTTCCTTCATACTATTTCAATAACAGTTTTGGTTTTTTCTTCTTTACATTTATGGATTTTGAAGTAATCCGTCTATATATACCCATATCCTTCTGTGTATCCAGCTGAAAAATTTGCCAACATTTAAACTCAAAATTCCTCTAAAACTGAGGTAAGATATACCTTGTTTACAGTTTGGGAACTGAAACAAATGTTCCCAAACCTGGCTCATAGGAATGCAATCCACACTCCAATTAACAGAAATTAGATCTCTAATAAACCTTTCAATATTTCACCTAAAGAAATAAGGCTGCTAGCAGGAAGAACAGAAAATTCAAATGGGTTGCTGTGTGGTTTTGTGTACTTGCCTTCTCCTTTCTCTGAAGGAAGCAAGCTGTAGCACTCACTGCTATTTTTGCCACTTTTGTTACTGCAGGAAATATTTCTGTCTTTCTCAAGTTGAAAGAGCTGCACAAGTTCATAAACATTACATTTTGCCTAACTTAATTCGCTATTCTCAGAGCAGGAACAGGATCTAGCAGGAAGGCTGCTGTGATGTGCTGCAGTCAGTTATGTTAATTTGTTTAATCCTAGCTTGATTTTGTCTGCTGGGTGTGGTGCTCCACAGCCTAAAAATCTTGACCATACTTGGACTAGCAGAGAAATCCTGGCCTGGCTGAAGTCCTTGTGATGTGAATTGTTCGAGTGTGACTGTGTAACATCCGTCTGATCCTTACTCATATTCAGCATCATTAAAAAGGGGCTTTATAGTTGCTCAGTATTCTGATGTTTCCGCCTTTAGCCCTGGCCAAGGAAGTGCCATAGACTGTGAATAACAAAAATTAATTTTCTAAATTGTTTAATAATTTCATAAAATGCAAATGATGTTATGACAAGGGTTTTAATTAGTTCTTATTTTAATTTGACGGCTTTATCCAGCTCTGTTATTACTTAGCCTTGGAAATTACCTTAATTCTGATGAAGCTGTTTTGTTAGTCATAATGTTTCCAACAGAAAATACTACATTATGTATTCAGTTGGTATGCAAACTGTCTGAATAAAGGAATTCCTTGCAGATAAAGGAATGGATTACAGAATCACAGAATCAACTAGATTGGAAAAGACTTATGGGATCATCAAGTTCTACCTATGACCCAACACCACCTTGTCAACCAAACCATGGCACTGAGTGTCACAAGTGTCACATCCAGTCTTAAACACCTCCAGTGATAGCAACTCTACCACCTCCCTGGGCAATCCACTTCAATGCCCCATCACTCTGTCTGTGAAGAAATTCTTCTTAAGGTCCAGCCTAAACCTCCCCTGGTGCAGCTTAAGTCTGTGTCCTCTCATCCTGGCTGCCTGGAAGAAGAAACAGATCCCAACCTGGCTACACCCTCCTTTCAGGGTTTTGTAGAGTGTGATAAAGCCTTCTCTTCTCCATGCTAAACACCCACAGCTCCCTCACCTCTTCTCACAGGACTTGTGTTCCAGATCCTTGCCCAGCCTTGTTGTCCTTCTCTGGACATGATCCAGCATCTCAACACCCTTCCTAAATTGGGGAGCCCAGAACTGGGCACAGCACTTGAGATTCAGCCTAACTAGTTCCATACACAGGGGAAGAACACTTTCCTGATCTTCTGCACACACTATTCCTAATGCCTGAATATGGTACCCTGTGCAGAAATTTATTATTGTCTTTTCTTTTTCCTCTTGGATGCTGGATAACCCAGGCTTAAGTCAGAGTAGTAGAAATTCAGATAGACCAAGGATGCAGATATTTGTGCCTTCTTGGGAATGCCCTGTTTGTAGCGATATCTCAGAGCTCACTGTGAATTTCTAGAGTCCTTTTAACCTGATCCAGTGCCAGGCACCCACCAGAGTCACTCCCTCAGCCTCCCCTGCCACAGCTGGGCAGAGAATGGAAAGGGAAAAAAGTTAACAAACACTTCAAGAATGAGATATGGGAGCAGGAGAAATATATCAAGAGCAAAACAGGCTCAACTTTACAAAGTGAAATTTATTACTACCAGAATCAGAGGAGGACAGTGAGAAGTAAAATAAGCCCTTAAAACAGCTTCTCCCCTCCAGCCCCTCCCTCCTTCCCACCGACAGTGCAGAGAGACAGGGAATGGGGATTTTGGTCAGTTCATCACTGAGATTTTCTTCTGCTGCTCTGGGAGAGGAGTCCTTTCCCTGTGAGACCATAGGGTCCCTCCCAGGGGAGACAGTTCTTTGTGAACTTCTCCAGTATGGTTCCAATCTCATGAGCAGCTGTCCTACCAAAACTGCTGAAATGTGAATCCCATCCAGAGGCACACAGTCCTCCTAAGCCACTGTGCCGTGGGTCTCTCTTCCCACAGGGTGCAGTGCTCCAAGGTCAGGCTGCTCCAGCCTGGAAGCTGGGCCCTCTCTCTCCACCAGGTCTCCCACTGGAGCAGAGCCTCCTCCAGGCTCTCCCACTCTGCTGAGGGCACCTCCCCCAGGGGCTGCAGGTGGATCTCTGCATTCCCCGTGGATCCCCATTCCCTGCAGGTGGATCTCTGCATTCCCCGTGGATCCCCATTCCCTGCAGGTGGATCTCTGCATTCCCCATGAATCCCCAGGGGCTGCAGGTGGATCTCTGCATTCCCCGTGGATCCCCATTCCCTGCGGGTGGATCTCTGCATTCCCCGTGGATCCCCATTCCCTATGGGTGGATCTCTGCATTCCCCGTGGATCCCCAGGGGCTGCAGGTGGATCTCTGCATTCCCCGTGGATCTCCAGGGGCTGCGGGTGGATCTCTGCATTCCCCGTGGATCCCCATTCCCTGCAGGTGGATCTCTGCATTCCCCGTGGATCCCCATTCCCTGCAGGTGGATCTCTGCATTCCCTGTGGATCCCCAGGGGCTGTGGGTGGATCTCTGCATTCCCCGTGGATCCCCATTCCCTATGGGTGGATCTCTGCATTCCCCGTGGATCCCCATTCCCTATGGGTGGATCTCTGCATTCCCCGTGGATCCCCAGTCCCTGCGGGTGGATCTCTACATTCCCCATGGATCCCCATTCCCTATGGGTGGATCTCTGCATTCCCCGTGGATCCCCATTCCCTGCGGGTGGATCTCTGCATTCCCCATGGATCCCCATTCCCTGCAGGTGGATCTCTGCATTCCCCGTGGATCCCCATTCCCTGCGGGTGGATCTCTGCATTCCCCGTGGATCTCCAGGGGCTATAGGGCCACAGCTGCTCCACCATGGGCTCACCATGGCCTGCAGGGGAATCTCGGCTCTGGGGCCTGCAGCACCTCCTGCCCTTCCTTCTCCCCTGACCTTGGTGTCTCCATGTTGTTTCCCTCACGTGTTCTCACCTCCTCCTCTTCTCTGGCTGGAAGCAAACCCCCCCATGACTTTGTTTTGATTTCTTTCTTAAACATGTCATCACAGAGGTGTTACAAACCTCTCTCCTTGGCCCAGCCGTGGCCAGCAGCATGTCCATCTTCAGAGCCATCAGGGACTGACTCTGCTGGACATGGTGGAAACTCCCAGCAGCTTTCCACAGCTTTCCATGGTGGAAACTCCCAGCAGCTTTCCACACAGCTTTCCCACAGCCTTGGCCAGCAGCATGTCCATCCTCAGAGCCATCAGGGACTGGCTCTGCTGGACATGGTGGAAACTTCCAGCAGCTCGTCACAGGAGCCATCTCTGTGACCCCCCTGCTACCAAAAACCAGGACCGTGCCAAACCAACACACCTATGTTATCTGTAGTGTAGCCTGGCATGAGTTTGGCTTCAAAACCTAAATCATAATACTGTGCTAATTGCAAGTTTTTCAGATGAACTGGTAGGCAAAATGTTTTACTATCATGGTATTGATTTTCTGATGATGCTGTAAATAAAAACTAAACAGAGCATGCACTCTGAGAAAATTCTCAGAGCAGCAGTCCATCCTCCAAGTAGTAAATATAAAAGAATGAGACTTTTTTCACTTATGGTAGGACAGAATCAGTCTCAAACATTAGTGCAAACAACTCATTATCACCACTCTCATTATTACTTAAAATCTTCTGATTTCTCCTTATTATTTTCAAAATCTTCTTATACATTTCCATACTTTTCAGTATCTAATGTTGATCACTCCTGTTTATCATTAGGAATCTCACAAGGAATGCTCTCTACCCATGACCTCAATGAACAGACAAATTTTGTTCTCCCATTCATTTTATCAGTCTCAATATTTATATTTTTGTCAGCATGGGTAAAAACACATGTGTGCACACATACATTCTATCTCTTTCTATGTCTTGGGTTTTCTACTGTCCTTCCTGGCTATTTGATATATATTGGCTTTGGCCTGGAAAAAAAAGGGATTTCTTCTGGTTAAAAGACCAAATTGGTGTAACTCTGAGCAACACACTGCAATAGAGGCCTTGTTTTGCTGAGATACTTGTGAGGAAATAACACTTTATACTTCATGTCTGCTGAATGGAAACTCTGACCACAAGAGTAATGTTGTTAGTAGATTAATTTTTAAAAATTAGCTAAACATTTTATTTTTTAGAAAATTAGTAATATTAAGAAGATATCAATATATTTATATTTGTTAAAACCAATGTTCTCTTGCACTCCAGCCAGACAGTTATTTATTCTAGTAAAAGAATAATAAAGAAACACTTCTATGTGTCTGGGAAATACATCTATTTCTCAGTCCAGGCTCTCTATGTATTCCATTACACAAGAGAAAACCCTTTAATTATAAGATCCTTAATTTACCCAGGAAATTTCATAATGGAAAGTGATTAATTACTTTAAGCAATCAGTTTACATTTAATCACAGTTCTTTACTTAAACTGAGAAAGCAAAAGGGGATCTCATGAATAAATATAAAGAAAAAATAATATAAATATAAAATATATTGTATAATAAAAATATAATGAGTAAATAAAATAGAAAGAAAAAAAATGCAAAACATCTTTTAGCTTCATAAACATGAAGTTAGCATTGAAATATTCCTTCAAATAGACATATGTTGTTTATATCTCTTCATATGATTGTATGGAATGCAATGCTGCCAATTTCTCAGGATACTCAAGAGCTTTGTGTTTTGAACAACACCACAGTAATTTCACTGTGAAAACCCAATGCACCCATGGTTGGATAGCAAATAGACATTCTGTTCCACAAGTCCTGTACAGTACTTAAATGCCTAAATTCTTCTCCTGAATAATGTTTGAGTGAAGTATTCTAGACATTGTGAAAAAAATGAAAAAGAAATTTTGGAGTCCTCACATTTTGACCATCAAATTCTCATGCAGTCCATGATTTTATCTGAAGTGGCTGAGTAATTAATGCCATACAGGCTTTATTTAGCATTATTACTACTAATGGGCCACAGACCTGTGTGGCCAGAGGGAGAAAAAAACACCTCAGCAGCAAAACTAAAATTTTATATTTACTAGTTCTACTGAAGCAGAGGTGTCAGGAACACCATCTCTCATCTGAGAGGTTGATAGCTATTTGTATTGGGTAGTATGCAGGAAAAAAAAAGCAGTTTCAATTGTATGTAGAAGCTCTGCAAAGGGGAAAATGTGAAGAAATGTTCTAGATGAGGGAAAATGGCATTGGTGGCTACCCAGGCTGTGCTTATGCATCTTGGATTGAGCACACAAGGCACTTGTTTAAGGAGATAAAAGAAAGGAATGTCACTATTTACACTGGGAGATGATGCTGCCTTTGTGCTGCAGTGGTGTCCTGCTTGTAAAGCACTCTGAGTGTCTTGTTAAAGCTGCTGAGTTTCAGCTGAGAGGGATCTCATTTGTGGAAAGGGCATTTGTCCTCCCCTGGCTCTGATAGACATAGAATGGTTTGCCATTAATGAAAATTTTCATCTGCAGTGCAGTTGCATCAATTGATGGGATTTCTTTCTGGCACTGTGGACTCTGAGGATTTTTTCTTCTAGTAAAAATTGATTATCCCTCTAGCTTTTCCTAGAAGGAGATATTCACATCTAAAACCTTTGTTACCAGAATGGATATCTCCTCTAAGGAATACTTTTCTGGTTTTGTATTAACTCAGCCCCTGAGGCTAACACATCTATTTGGAACTACAGATTGAGTAGGTTTGTAGGCTCAATTTAAACATCAGATATGAGTGATGGGTTATGATAAGGAAAAGAGTGGCAAAAAAAAAAAATCTGAAAGCCATTAAACTTTTTGCACTAATGATTGCCTTAAGTCCCTAAAAGAAAAGGAAAACTTCCTTAGCAGCAAAACCTCAGTTGTAGCTGATGTATAATATTTTCTGAAAGTTTTATTTGTGTTTGCAGTTTGTTGTAGCTTGCAAAGGTAACAGGGACAGTGGCAGACAGAGGTAGTAGGGGGACAGGAGGTGATCACATTGATCATGCTCAGCTGTGAAAACAGACATGAGACGATTATGTAGATGAAAAGGAAATTATCAATAAAGGTTTTCCTTAGGATGTTGTGACAACTGGCTAAGTGCTGTTTAATGTGGGCAAGCATAGAAAAAATAATTAGAGATGCACTGGTAATTGGAGCTGTTGATAAGGAACTGTCATTAAGGTCTAGAGTAGAATCTGATTTCAGAGGAAATTATTATAACTTGCCACAGTTCATTAGCAAGCAAGATACTGAATCAGAGTGGACATGAGAGTGGACATGTTTGTTCACAATCCAAAAAGAAAGAAGAAAAAAAGTAGTTTTACATAAAAGAAAATTGAGGTAACAGCCCAATATTGCTGCATAAAAAATGGACATATTTTTATCTACACAGCAGAAAAGGGGATGGTTCCAGTGCACAAAAGAGCATAAATCAACAAAGTTGTTCTTTGTCAGTCAGGATACAGGGGGAAAAGGGCACTTTAAAGTGTTAAATTCTATATGAAGATTGTATGGGGCTACAGCAGCATGCCAGACTACAAAATACCAAGATTAAAATGATGATGCTGTAACCTCCATTGGACTTCACTGGACCTATGATAGTTTACAAAGTCTGAAGTCTGACATTTTCCAGGGTGCTCTGAAACCCACCCCAGAATTTCAAACAGCCTTAAGGGAACACACACTCACCACTCTTATTCCATTGTGTCCCACATTGCCTTCACAGACCTGTAAAACTTCCTGCTGGCTGAAGATTTGCCACTACCCCACACATCTCTGATGCCTTTTGTATCACCTCTGCACCATAAACATTTCACAGAATTGTGACTGGAGGGATGCAAGAATAGGAATAATTAACAATGTTCTTGTAGGAGAAGACAAAAATACAAAACATATTTTAAAAGATCAATTTCTATGAAAAAAATGAGAAAATTTTACAGTTCATTGCTAAGTAAACAAAAATACAAGGAAAAGGTCATGATTCTTTGTCAGCAAGGAATTTATCAGCAAATTTCAGGATTATAGTAATCAAAACAAATAGCTCTCAGATTCATTACATTTATGTGCAATTATTTCAGATAATAGGGACAGAATAGTAACTCTGTCAATACAAATTTCTAATAAAATAAGTAATTGTGATCTAGTTAATAAGAGACCTCTTCTTATTTAATGTTTCTTGGCTATTAAATCCCTAAGTTCCAAAAAGATTCTGATGATTTATGCTATCAAATAGGGGGTTTCAAGTTTTATTTTGCCTTGTTATGAATGTATTTTTAACCTAGTCATTACTGAGTTAAACATTATTTGTATGAGTGTGTGCAATCTAAATACCAAATACAGATGCAGTTGAATGTATAGGATGAACGTGTGCAGTTAATTTATATTTTTTTTTGCTTCCAAGCAAAAACTGTGTCAAGAAAGAAGCGTGATTTTGAAAGTTAACTTTACACAAAGGTGTGATTTTGTGAAGAATATGATCTTCATCAGACAAATTTAAATCCTTTGATCTGGTAAAATGCCTGTAAGCAGTAAGTTACTTCATCAAAACCTACGTTCAGTTAAGCATCTCTTTCACTTCACTGCCTTTGATGAAACTTGAGATTCATCTGGTAATGGGAATTAGCTTGTCCACACTACAAACTTGCAGAAAACAGACTCTGAGGTGAGGCATATTTGGGTTCCTAACAGGTTTTTTAATTGCAACCAAATATAGAAACCCCAAACTGTCCAAATCATGATGGTGTTTCCCTTGGCTTTGGCTGAACAGATGTGAAATCTACCTTCTTGTTTATTACAGAGGTATTTCTGAATTATTTAATGTCTTTGGGTGTTTTAACACTGGGAAGGCAGAGTTTAGTCATTGTTAAATCTGTTCAGTGTCTGTAAGTTGTCTGTGCCCAAGTCATGAGTCAGACACATCATAAAACTGGTCCAATCAGCAGGGGTAGAATTCTTACCATTAAAATTAAATTCTAAGAAAATGCTGCATCAGTTTCAGACTACAATGGTATAAAGAATATGATTTAATACTATTTCTTTCTGTTTAATTGAATTAAGTGGTTGAAATCACAGGCAGTACTGTATGATGACAATGTCTTAAAAGACATTTTATATAGGGATTTGTGCCTTAAAATGGATGATAAAGGATTTTAATTAGTCACACCAACTTGGATTAAGGCAGGAATATACAAGGGTGCACCAGGTTTGTGCATCCAAAGGAAAACTAATGAAAATTTAATGAGAGCTTTTCTAGAGGATGGGTTGCTGGTTTTATTTATTTATTCATTTCTTTATGTTTAAAAGAGCACCAAAGAGTGCTCATCCTGCACTGAGTCCCCATGACAGACACTTGAAACAGAATAAATGTGATCAACACTATTAATCAGCAGCACCAAAGATTTAGGAGTTACCTTGTTTGACTTTTAAAGTTTCTTAATAAAAAGATATCTGTTGTGACAAAATTTCTGTTACTGGTCATTGACCTTATTCACCTTTCTACTGCTTACACTTAAATTGCTATTTTCAGGTAAAGAAAACAACATTTCAAGCATGGAAGCTATTGCCATTGTTCTCCATTAGGCTGTGGATTCTAGTCACTGTGTGAGATATAAAGGGAATAATTATACAATTTATATTCTTTCTGGGCCCAAATTAGCAGGTGATTTGAGGTAAAACATGGATGAGTCTCCTGTAACCAGACTGATGTCGCAAACAAGATCGCCAAAAAGTGCCTGTGGTTATCTTGAAATGAATTTATATTAGAATTGTGTCCAGTATACTCTATTACATGGTGAGGACACCCAGGGTAAATAGAAAGTGATGGACCTTTTTTTTTATTCTCCATAGCCTCTGTTCAATTGTTCTTAGTAATTTTATTTCTATTTATTTTTTGTTTTATAAAAATGAAATGTTGAAATTGAGATTTCAAACTGCTTATAACCTGTTTTTTCCTAGTAGATTTAGACTACATTTTAAAAGTGCAGGACCATGTCTAATGGGGTCTTTTAGCTCTGATTCCTTTTCCTTGTCCCTATGTTCATCATTCATGTGATTTTCACTATAGCTATAATTACCTACCTGATCCTATTTACAATTGATCCAAGTTAACTGCTCATAGTTGTGTTCCCAGTTTCCTTTCCATAATTGTCTTAGGATCTTTCTTTCTTGTATGACTGGATCATGATCAAGCCAAACATTTGGTTTAAAATCACAGAGATCAGGGAATTTTTTTGACCACTGTTTATCTATAAACAACTGTTTGTAGTTTAAACTTCCTTGCTTTAGAAACTTTACTATACAAACCATGTTTTTTTTACATGATGAAAAGAAAAATTGATACTTTTTCTATGTATGTCTGAGTTTAATTTTACACACCAGACTTACTGTTTCTTTTAAATAATTTTATTCTATCCCTTTCATTTTATTTAGTTACAAATGTTCAAAGCACACTTGGGACAAAGTGTGATGGTTATTTTCACAAAGATATTAAAAAATGAGTAAATTAGGTGCTTACCAAATACAATATTAAACTGAACATGAAATTTACTAAAAATGTCAATATTTTCTACCTGAAATTGAAAGATATTAAAATCAGGTTAGATATACATGTACAATACTAATCTACTAAGGGAAATTATTTTTTTAAAAAAGTTGGAATTATTTGGTATATCTACATTATTGTAGTCAAAGTAATTTTAACAGCTCTCCCTCCACAATTTCAAGAACATCAGAGTATAAGAGCTTCTCTCTGAAAGTAATAATAATAATTTTTAGCAAAAGAGCTTTACTCTCTCCATTTGGAGGCTTTTATGAAAGATCTAAGTGTCTTCATGCTGTCCACACTATTTCATCTTACTGCTGAAAGTGGCTCAGCTTCATAAAGGGGAGGGGACTAAAATAAAAAAGTATTTGAGTAGATCTTGAACTATTTCTGTGTGAGTTAGCCTGGACCGGAGGCAGTTTGTCACAGTTTCTCAGAGCATCTGCTGCTTTCCTTCATCTTGCTACAGACAGTGCATCACTGTACTTTGGATACCTGATTTTTTTTTTCTTTTTCTTTGAATTTCTAAGTATTTTTGCTTTGAATAAAATCATGGCAGTTGTTAAAAACTGACCTGATTAGTCAGTATTTGTCATAGAGCATTCACCAGAAGACCACCAATTCTTTGTACAGCTGCCTGATTCACTCAAATTTACATCTGTCTAAAAGCAACATAGTGCTGCTTGCAAAAATTGTTGATTAATCTTTTTAACAGTGTAGAACACTCAATATCAGTATTTTTTCAGGTTTTATAGAGGATTTTTCTTCTTAGAAAAATTATTTAAAAAAATAGGATTTCAATTTTCTTAAGTCAGGTGCAATAGTATGACCAATCTGTAATCTCAGTGCTGTCTAATATTCTTACTTCCTGTGTTCATTTCTTAGCCTAATTCAGGTTTGGGGAGGATGAGGAATAGCAGAGAAAAGAGGAGGAAAATAATTGCTTGTATAAACAATCATTGTTATGTTAAAAAGAAAAATTAATCTTCCTATCTGGTGGAGTTCATGTTGAATTCTGCAGCACTTAAATATGTGTTAGGTAAATATATAAACTAAAAAAAGAATAAACATCTAATTTCATTGCTCGATTCACTAATTTTTGTATTTTTTCAGAAATAACAATGGTATCGGTGAAATCACATCAGAAATATTATAAAAACATTAAAAGCCTTTAATAGACAGAATTAAGACTAAGAGGAAAGCTCACAAAGGTAGAAATAATATGTTGTCATGAAAAAAATCTCATTCTTCAAGGGAAGAAAATGAAGTCCAAGATGAGAATGATTCTTTTTTTGTAGTGACGTCTGTTCTTTTCCCTTGCTACTGCTAAGCCGCAGAGTAAATGTGCGGAAAATGAAATTAACTCTGACATACCCATCTCGTATCATCTAAATACAGGCTGACATGAAATAGCCAATAGAATCAATTGAATCAATAGGCTCTTCAGAAAAGCAGTGAAATAAAACCAAGAAGCTAAATTATGAATAGGAATAGCAGAATTGAAGGATAAAGCCTGAAAAGGCTTCATTATGTTTTTCATCTGCTTATTTTGCAGATGTTTGTATTTATGCTCAGTTTGAGGAAAAATCCCATTTAATTATAATTTCTATATCACTTTCAAGAAAAAGACTTTATAATAACAGAAGCAGCAGTTCACACTGAGATGATGCAGTGACTGGCATCAGCACAAACCAAAAATAGGTGTAAGATACCTATTCTTTCTCCTTTCCTGTCCTGTCATAGTCCTCCGAGCCATTTTGTCAACTCATCTCATTCTGCTCCTTCCCAAGAATGGCAAGAAGCACAAAATGAAAGCAAAAATGTAGGTTGTAAAAAGTGTACATCACATTATGGTATTTTTCGTAGCAAGTTCATCAGCAGCAGGAAAACACCCTTCGACTGCCTATTCAAACAGGATTCACTAGAAAGAAACATTGTGAATTCAATAGCCTAATTTCACTATTTAATTTTTTTTCAATTTTTTTTTCTAGACAAAAAGATTTGAATATTTTTTCACACTTTCATATATTATGGTTTCAAGATATTAATTGCTTCAATATACACATATACTGTAAAGTTTCTTCATAATCTTACTCTTTTCCTTACCTCATTTGACCCATTTTTCTGCAGTTATGTTCTTTTAGATAAGATCTGTTTCAATGCAGAGGACAACTACTGCTAAAATAGTCAAACAGTCCTAATTCTGACTATACATACTATGTTTTTCTATATTTTAGCAGTAAGGCTGTTTTATAGTCTTGCTAAAACCTGATTTGTTTTAAAAAGTTTGCGTATTTCAGAAAAGCGGAAATGAACGGAAGCCCTTTATAAAATCTGACCTCCTCGTTAATTTTTGTGCAAATTCTATAGCTGAAAGTATCGTGCCATTTTGACCATGAAACAAAGGACATTTTCGTAGTTGTCTGAAGTGCTTAGTAATTCCTGCCTTCCCTGTGAAGTTAAGTTGATCTGACTGGGGCTGAGGAAGAGATCGAGTGTTTGTTATCCTGAGTGACGGTGAAGTCATCCCTTGCACAGAGCCAGGCAGGAGTGCTCGAAGAAGGAGGCAAACTTAGGAGCTCCTCTGCTCATCACTGCTAAAAGACTGCTCTCAGTAGATATTTTTTTATTTTCTTCTCTTCTATATCATTCACATTACTTGCTTTTAGAGTTTTTATGTGTGTGATGTCCGGAACAAAGCCAAATTTGCATTAATGTTGAGTTAAATGCATAGGATGCTTTATCATTTTATTGTGAAAAACAAGCAAAACAGCCCAAACATCCACAAACACTCGTGGTTCCCTTTTCACATATGCTAAAAAAACCCACTTAATCGTAACAGAAAATCCAGACACAATGACAACAAGCACTTTTTCCCAAAGGCTGTGGCACAGATGATGTCTGCTATTATTAAGATCTAGCTGTAACTCATCCATCTGTTCTCTTCTTGTGTGTGCCATACCAGGTTATTCACAACTGAAGGCTGAATTAAAAAAAAAAATTAAAAAAAAAAAAAAGACTTTTTGCTTCTTTACAATAACCTTCAATGACCACAGGACACTCTATTAGTGTCCTCTGTTTTTTGAAAATGAGAAGTTTTGTACACTTCTGTGTTCTTTCATTTAGAGAGGCAGCCTTGTACTTCCAATGGATTTTTGCACTTACTAAGTCTTAAGAGAATCCAATCAAAATGAAGCAGCTTGCTTAATGTCTGTGAGATGCATCCTTTAAATTTCATTTTAGTAGCTTTAAGTGAAATATATCTCAGGCATCTGAAGAAGGGGGGGAAATAAACCAAAAAAAAAAAAAACCAAACCAAATTCATGAGAAACAAGCCACAATCTTCCAACATATTTTGTATCCCATCCAGGCAGATGTTTGACCTTAAGACATGTAAAGCAGATGGATTTGATCTGCTCTTGATTTCCCTGTAATTTTGTCTGGGGAGATTAGAGATGCTCATCAGGAATTTAGCTAAATATTAGGACTAGCTAGTCAAAAGCAAAATGTTGGAGAATATTGTAATATACATTTCTAAAACTAGATTAACATTTTCACCAATTGTATAAATTCTCCTGAAACATTATAACAGCTTGCGTTTAAATGTGTGTGATAAGCCTGTCAGGATATAATAACAGTACTTCTAATGAGGAATGTGATTTTCTTAAATTTGTTTAGAAATCTAAGGCTAGAGTCTAGTTTTGAGACTAGACTGAAGAAGAACGAAAGTAATTTTTTTCCATTTTGTAGTGCACTGAATATGTTATTTAATTGCAATATGTGCTTTATTACCTTAACAAAGAGCAGCTGCAGTAAACAGTCAGTCGAACCTGGCATCCAGTTTACATGGGCAGGGCAAAATCTGAGGCTTCTTAATTAATTCTCCCAACTCAATTGTTGCAGTGCCTTAAAGCTGCACTGTCTCCTTTAGGCACCCACTTTGCCAATGTTGGGGGTAAGGACAAAAATTTTTTCCTCCTTCTTCTAAATTTCAGTGGTCCAATAAGAAGGAAAAAAAAGAAGTATTTTCTTTCTTTGATGCTTGTGTTTGAAAACTAATTGTTGTTTTGGATCGTCAAAATATTTTTAATAGAACTACAGGGTTGTATTTTATTTATGTAATAGCAGCAATTGAGAAACCTGGAAGACAAATTAAAAGCACTATGCAAGGTGAGAAGAGAATTGCCTTTTTTTTGGCACAAGAAGCAAGAATGGCACACAGACCATGAAAGTTGCCAGCAGAGCCCATCTGTTAAGCAACAGAGTAAATCAGATGCTGCAAGGTTCCAGTGATTGCAGGAAAAGCAAACACTGAGAAGGGGCGAATAAAGGCAGCAAGGTCATTTTCACCTCAAAGGTCTAAGGGAGTTTCTTTTCTTTACAAGCTGCTCTTAAGTTGGTTCTTTCCTGCACAGGACTGTGATTGATCAGTCAGCCTAAAAAGGACCCAGTCTTTGCACCTCTGCCTGTGTCTGTGTGTCTGGGCAGTCTCCTGAAGCTTCAAGGGCAGTATCCTCATGGGAGCAGCCCTTTGTTGGAGCGTGGTTCTTGCAGATTTCACTCTTGGATCTTTTCAATACTTGTTCATGTGCGCAGATGCTACCCTGGGACTCCAAGGAGCTGGGAACTTCAGGTCTTTAGTTCACATCCTAGGATAGAAATTGTTTTTCAAAAAAAATTTCAAGAAATTCAGTCTTGAGCACAGATACCTTACTTCATACATGTGAGATGTGCTTGAAAGACACAACTCTTGAGGAAACTTTTTTTTTCCCCTAGCAAACCCATTTCTCCAATTGATCCAGTCTTTATCATTTTCAGACCCTGCATTTATGATAACCAATAATGTGAGTCTCCTAGTTGTTAGCCAGGAAAGAGAATTTTGTTTTTTTTAATTTTTGCTGTGGCCATGATAGATAGGGAGGAGCCTGAAGCCCCTGTGGATGTGTTAGGTTGTTATTCTACACTACCTCAGGTCACCAGCTGGAGAGTGGAAGTGAGGAATTCTTGCTTCGAGAAGAAGGCAGTTATGGCTTATGGCCAGGGAAAAACGTTTTAAGATAATAAATGTTCTCTCTAACATAAAAAGCACACTGGAGTCTGGAATCAGGCCCACAATGGCAGGATTGTGAGGAGTTTTGGAGCTTCACTTCTAAGACTGTCTAGTTCTTTTATTCTGACTCCTCTGATCCACAACATACCCTTCCAATGTCAAAAGTACACAAGATTTTGCATTGTCAAGGCTACTTTGTAAGCTATTCTTGGCACGGACTTTAGGCTGTTAGTTATCATGAAGAACTGTAGTCCAAACCAGGTATTTTATTAATTTTTTTTAGAAAATCATAGAAAGAAAAATCACATAAAGATGATGGAAAGAAAACTTGATCTGCTTGATCAAGTCACAGAGAAGAACCAATCAAAAAAATTCAGTGCAGAAGGGAGTGAATTGAAACTAAGTGTATAGTTACAGTGCAGTGTCTATCTGAGGCTCAAGAAATCTTATAGTTACTTTAGTTAGATTCCCTACCTTAACATCCACCAAATTTTAAAAGATATATTATTGCTTTTTGTATGAAAAAAGAAAAAAGGAAGGAAAAAAACATGTGTATGTTGTTTCCCCAAAGGAGAAAAAAGTAATAATAGAGTACAGCCCTTTTCTATTGAATTGTCTGAAACAGCAAATATTTCTAAAATATTTCTAAAACCATATAGATATATTTATTATGGATATATTTATTTAACTTTTTTTAATGCCTTTTGAGAGAAAAGAAGTTCCTATTGAAGATTGTGAATAGTGATTTTACAAATTCTACTCTACAGCTCATATCATTCTATGCATTCATGACCTTCTAGTTCTCTCTGCAAGTGACTATAATTCTCAAGTTCCTCAAGCAAAATATAAAAGTAAAAATGAAAAGTGTGTGTGTGTATATATATATATACACATATTCATGTATATGTTATCTGTACAATGAAGCATCCAACTGTAGTTTTCACTACAAATGTATGGAACTTTTCTTCTTCTATTGAATGCCTTTCTCTTTCCACCTCAAGCTATGCTGATGTGCATTTATCCTGGACCAGGCTCTCTGAAAATGGTGACCAGGAAAAGATTTTTTACAGAAATAACAAAAATTGCTTCATTCAGTCAATTAAATGAGATTCCAGCTCGTATAGTTTAATACTGAGCTTAGTTTTAGATGTTTGCAGGAAAACTGGAAAGAGTCTCAACCTAGATGATCTGGAGCAGCTGCTTTCATGCGTCTGGCAGTAATAAAAGGTGGAAGCTGTATTAGTTTATGGGAAAAAGCCTTGAGTAAATGAAAGATGAAATTAAATGAGTATTGTTTAGATGGTATCCAGTATATTGAAGTGCGTGAAGATGGATTAGCACTGTTTGTTACTAGTCTCTGTTCATATGATTTGACATTTTGATAGAAAATGCTTTTTCAGAGTCTTAAATCACTAAGGTAATCATTTAATGATGAGATATTGAAGAATATTTTAGAAAAAAAAATACTTGAAATATTTTCTATAAATATGTGGGTTTCCAAATTTTTCATAGCACTTAAAAACTTTCTGTTAAACAATAATTTAAATTAAAATACACTACAGTAAAATGAGAAAGACTATATACATATGCATGCTTTAAAAATATAAATGAAAATGTATATACTTTAAAATTGACCTAAAAGAGACAAATGTTCACTCATCTACAATATTTAGAAGAATAAAAATGAACATCTGCACAGATTTTTTAGCAGTCTTCTTTCACAGATTGAATCAGTAAAGACAGGAGGAAAAACTGAACAGAGCAGCTCTGTTGAAATTTCAGCTTTTATCTCTCTTTTCCAGGTATGTTTTTTTTTTCCTCTATAGCAATATCCAGCTCTTTTATGAGGTTCCAGTGGCTTCTATGACAAGAGACTTCTCCAGAAGTGAAAGGTATAACCCTCCTGTCTATCTGTGAGGAAAACTCAAATAGATGTCCTGATCAGCTGTCACTCTGCATCTCTCATCACCAAGCACTGTGAAGATGGAGAAGATTGAGAAGATGGAGAAGATTGAGAAGATGGAGAGCAGTGTGTGTGGTTTTGGGGGATACTCTTAGCAAACTCTGACAGCAAACTGAGGGAGTTAAGTAGAGGCATTAATAATGCTGAGTTGTAAATAAATTTAGAGTTGTCTGAAGTTCCCAAGGCATGCATGGGGGTGGTTGTGTGTTGACGACTCTGGGCTGTTCCACGTGGTCATGGGTTCTTCCCCATGCTAAGGGATCGGTGTGGCAATGTCCCTCCCTTGGGGTCACCAAATGTGGAATTTGCAGGCAATCCTGACATAGGAAGAGATGAGAATCTTGACCCCATGTTTCAGAAGGCTGGTTTATTATTTTATGATATATATTATATTAAAAGAAAATGATATATTAACACTATACTAAAGAAAACGACATACTAAAACTACACTAAAAGAATAGAAGAAAAGGACTTCATCAGAAGGCTTGAAAGGAAAGGAATGGAATGGAATGGAATGGAATGGAATGGAATGGAATGATAATAAAATCTTGTGACTGCTCACAGCCTCGACACAGGTGGCTGTCATTGGTCATCAAGTAACAACAATTTCACACGCTGGGTAAACAATTCTCCAAATCACATTTCAAGGCAGCAAAACATGGAGAAGCTGAAGCTTCTCAGCTTCTCAGGAGAAAAGATCCTGACAAAAGGATTTTTCAGAAAATATGTCCGTGACAGATCTCCAGAGAGAATCCATCAGAATGTTGGTGGTTTTAAGCCCCTGTTCTTTGTTAGCAGTGTTTGGAATCAGGACCTGTGTGCAGTGGCAGTGTCACACCTCAGAACAGCACGTGTGTCAGCTCTGCTGTGCCTCAGGAGCTCAGAGCTGGAATGCCCTGCATGATGTGCTCCCTGCCTTGGCTTGGGCTCCTGCTGCTGGGGGTGACACCAATAGCAACAACCCCATCAGTGTGTCTCCAATATCTTGGGCATTTGCTCCTTTTCACAGCTGATTTCATGGCAAAAACATTGCTTTCCCTGGATAAAGATTTATGTAGAGTGATGCCTTCACCATTTAGTAATTTTTGCACCTGTAAGGATCCAGTCTTGAAGAAAAGTCTGCCAGACAATGTGTATCACTCATAATGACAACACCTTTAAACAAAAATATCCAGATAAAAAAGCTCATCATTAAATCCCCAAAATACTTTATCACTCTACAATCCACCTAACAGCTATGTGTGCCTCTGCTTGATTGTCTGCCTGTGGCTCTTATTTCCAATTGAAATTAAAAGCACGACAGCTTTCAGTAGTAGCTGAGATTTTATAATACACTCAACTTGACATCAGCACAGTTTTGTATTCTGGATCACATCCTCATGCTCCCTCAGTCCAGGCAGTTCTATTTGAGGAATAGAGGTGATCAGCTTGTGTCTTCCTAGTGCATAAGATTAAGCAAAGTGAACCATTAATCAAATAGATATGCAAATTAGAAATAATAATATGAGGTGTTAGATAACACAATCTGCATGCAATAGCAGCTGGATCTCTCAGGAAATTAATTTAGCAAAAAAGTCCATATTTAACAGACTGCGTGGTGGCATTAAGAATGAAAATCTAGCCTATTAATCATGCAAGAAATTGCAATTAAATTGTATTTGTTAATTTCATAGTGAAGAGGTTTTAAATTAAAGCATTAACCATTTTCTTGAGCCTTTATTTCTGGGCAGTTGTAATTCAGAGGCAAGTGAAATGCAGTTTTTATGGGTTAAAAACTGTTTTCTATATAATATATTTTAATTTCCTATGAATGCTTTCTTTGAAAAAAAAAGAGGCACAGACCTCAAATTATGTATCAGTTTGTTTCTCACAATATTTTTCTCCTGGCTCCTTTGTTTATTTGTATCTCATCTCCCCCAAGCAACATGGTGCTTTTGTCTTCTATTGTGGATTATGAAAAATAAGGCTTTGTCCAAATTTTTATTCATTTGTGATGAAAGTATTTGATTTTTCTATGTCTGTTTTTAACATATGAATGGAAAACCATAAAGGATACTTTATTTGCAAATGCAAGATGTCAGGTCATCTGGAGCTAGTTTTATTATTTCCTCTGCATTTTTTAAGGCATAAGGAATACTTTTAAACTTTGCCACTGCAACATGAACATTGCAAGCGTAAACTGAAAACTACCCTCCATTATATTTCAGCTTTGAATAAAAAGTGGAGGGAAAAATTGGAGAATAAGTCTTTATTCTCAGCATTTTTATTGAAATATTCAATGTTATCACTGCTATCAAGTAGGTTGCCTTGAGTCTTTAGAGAGGGCTCTGAGAGTCCATCCCTGCTAAGTGGAGATGAGACAGATAAGACCTGAGAGGTCAATATTTCTGATGAGGGATTAATTTAGTGGATGATCTTCAAAGAACTTTTTTTCCTTTTTAAACTTATTGACTAGATAATGCACTCATTGTGAGTCAGTTAATTTAGACTTTACAAAGTTTAGTTGCCTTGAAATTATGAGTCTGGTCTAAGTAGCAGATGATGTAATTTATTTAGATGATAATAAATAAATTTATTTAGATGATGAATCAAGAGACAGATTCTTTCCTGGACAGTGCTCTTACCTTTACACCTTTATTTTAGGGTGGGAGTAATTTCTTCAGTGAGGTGCTCTTTTCTCTAAAAGGAGAAATGAAAAGAAGGTGCTTAAGTTTCTAGACAGCAGAAATTAGATGAGCTTTTTCCATTAACAAAAATATAATTTTCAAGGCCAAATTCTGACTGAACTTCTGTATTAATTTCAGGTTTACTTTGGATTGTCTCCAGTTTTACTTCAACTAATTTCAGTGGTACCTCAGAAATCCATGCATCCTCTATGCACTTAGGGAATCTGATGGGGGAAAAGAAATATCATCAAATTGCAGTAGTAAGGTGATATTTCACTACAAAATTGAATTTTAATATAGTGTATGAAGTCCTAGTCTTACATAAATGTAATGAGTGCAACTTTATGCCCATCTTATGAGGGTTTGTTATACTTGCCTTCCAAAACATTTGCTAAACCTTTACCATTTTTATCAGTTATAATATTAAGAAGTCCAGTCTTATTTGTGTAATAAAATATATTTGTTCCCTCCTATCCATTGTGTTATTTTAAAGCATGCTATTTTTTTATTTGGTTTTTTTTTTAACGACAACTGCTAGTATTTTAGAATTCCCAGAGCTCTAATTTCATACTTAAAAAAGCAGAACTAAGTTCCAACATGTCTTTTAAAGGAGGACAGTTTTGAAAGCTACCCCTTACTTTCCTTCTTTCCTTCACTGAATACTCTTCAGTGAGATTTTATTTAGAGCAACTATTTACAAGTAAGTGATTTTTTGTTCTGCTATCAGAAAGTGAAGATCAGGTTTCATAATATTCTAAAATATCTCCTGGATGCTGTTTCAGGAGTATTCCAAATTTTCTCAGCACCCACATAATTTGCACACGTTTGTTATGCTAATAGGAATGCAGCATTATGCATCGCGTCCTTTATCCTGGTGTGTTTTGTTTCATGCATTGTGCTTGTCTTTCCCATCTGATAACAGCATATTAAAACATCTGTCCTTGTGTTACAAGTATTTGTTATTTGTAGGAGACAGGAAATAGAAATATGAAATTAATTTTCATTATGAATTGTACTTGCCCTTAAAAGAGGTTGCTAGATATTGCATGTTTTTCTGTTTCAGAGCAAGAAGTGAGATTATATCACATTACATCGATTAGAAATTCACCGTTAAAATGAAACTTGTGCTTGGAAAAAAAGCACCCAGCATTTGTTTCTCTGTATTAAAAGAGTCAGGATTTCTCTGGCTCTCTGAAGGCAAGTACAGTCAGGATTTCAATCAGCTTTAGCATATGTGACAATTGAAGTGTGTCACGAGTTATGGTTTGCTTTATAGGATTCAATTTATGCATTGGTTATGTTTCTATGTGTCTGGAATCTTTTAATGTCAAAAAAATTAAAACAAGTTTAGGAAAGCCACCAGCAAGATTGTTTTGGTCAAAATAAAGAGTGTCTTCTTCTTTGTGATGTTTGTTTGCAAAGATCACTGTCAGATGAATTTCTAATAATAGTGGGGAAACTTATTCAAGGCACAAATAATACCTGTGCTCAAGGCTTTTGCACTAGTCAAACTTTGCAGCCCTCAAAAAGTGGATCAGAGTGTTTCTGAGTTGTGGGGGGGATTTTAACTATAGATGAATTATTTAAGATCAAATAATCAGTGTATTGATGATGAGGTGTAGATCATCGTAATCTTCAAGTTTTCCATCAATTTAGGCTTTGATTTTTGATTGTTTTATTACTTTTTTTTTATCCTATGACTTCTTTTTTTGAGATCCTCATGGTAAACTGACTGTACTTATCCTACAGGATTTTTTCCCCTGTATTTTTGTTTTGGTTTGTTTTTTTTTTTACCTGCAGAAAGAAATATGTAAGATAGATTAGCTCACTCATGGCACCCTTTAAATCATTGCAGCCTTCTTGAAATGAAGTCGTGGACTGTGGGAAAAATAACCCTGAACTCTTCTGTTTGAGAATATGAGAATTTTTTTTTTGTCCAGCAAAAATTCATTCTCTCTCTCCCTCTCGAGACTTTAATTTCTATTTGGAATTTATATATGGCAGCAGAGCCACATGAATACTTGTCTAACTCAAATAGTCATGTAAATCAAATTGGTTTTTACCCCCAAAAAAAGTTTATTCTCAGATGAAAGGATATCCAACTCTTTTTCCAGTAAAGCCTTTTTGTATAAGAGTTAAATTTTTTAGCTGTTAGCTGCCTCCAAGAGATAATTCAGAGTGTATCAAACACAAAAATATGGAAGCAGTAAAAATGACAGCTATCCTGCCTTATTGACAGTGCAAATTCCAGCACTAAAATGTTTTAAAGTGCTCTAAAATGCCAAATTTTCTAGACCTCTTCATTGCTTGATTTAATAGTTTATTGCTTGGAATTTTGCTCTAAGTCTTAATCCCTTTGTGCACACCATGATGAAATAGGAATGATATCTTAGGAATCCCGTCATGCTAATCTTGAATTCATATTAGGGATGGTGAACACATTGTTGTGCTGTCCTGGGAAATGGCTTTGATTAGGTAGAGGTAATGTTTCCCAAGTTTCTATAACAACCTATAACAAAATAAAAATCTATATCTTGTCAGTGTCAACCCACAGTTTTTGTTATAGATTTCATATGTATATAATATATTATATATATAAAATCTAAACAAAAAAAGTGGTTTGACACTGGCAAGATTCTGGCACCAACCAAAGCCCCTCACTCACTCTCCTCTGCAGCCTGACAGGAGAGAGAAAATTTAACAAAAAAAAAAAAAATATATATATATTCTGTCTAATATTAGTCTAGACCATAGTCTTTCTGTGAAATCTAAGGCAAGAAGTGGCAAGAGGAGACTAGAGAATTATACAGATTTTTGATTACAATAAGTAATTATTTTCATTCCATTTGAGCAGCTTTCACACTAAAATTTTCTCATTGTACTGGCTGTCAAACTTAGAGTACTCTGTTATTCAGCTGCAAGCCAGAACCTGAACTTACAATAATTCATAATCTAAATAAATGTGGCCAGAGGCCCTGGGTGTCCATTTTATTCTGCATATCAGTACACTGCTGGTGCACTGCTGTGGGATAGCAAAGGACACTGGTCAATTTAATTTTCATTTGAATTCCATGATTTATGAAGTTAAACTACAAATTTGAGGTCCATCTGCCAAGGTACAGCTTAGGTCAAGGAGCTCTGATCTCCTGGGAGCTCCTGAACTGGGGCTCAAGGCAGGAGTTAGGAAAGGCAGTAACAAAAGTTACCTCCAATTAATTCCCTTTGGTTTGCAGAACCATTGGCTGCTGTTCATATCCATATGTAAATGTGAGCAGGGACAAAGGATGGGGAAACAATTCCCAGCTCTACAGAGGTACCTCCTTTATGCTGTCCTGACTAATTAAGATTTTCTAAGCTTTTTGATGTTTACATTCTTGTTATGAACTTTCTCACACACTTTATGGAAATAACTTATTGTTTTACATTATTTTATGGAGAAGGAGAAATTTGAAATTTGATGGACTGTTGGTTTGTCCACTGTCATTGGAGAGGTGGCACTGTCACCCTCCAATCCACTGTCACTTTTGGAAATCTAGAAATGTTGGAATCAAAAATTAAAAAGTCTCTTTTTACCTTAAAAAGAGCAGCGTGTCCATGTCGTGTTATTTCGTGTCCTTTAATAACAGCCCTGGTGTTATTATAGGACAGGAAATAATATGAAAATATTAGAGTATTAATAATATGAAAAATTTAGAGTATTTGTACTCTGCTGTCATGTGGAGACATGGATGAGAAGAAAAATCCTCTAGATCCAGCTCTCTCTTTATAAATGTGTGAGATCTTTTAGGAAAAATGTGCTTGCCATGAGTTACCAGGAGAGTGGTTAGAGAGGAGCAGTGCTGAAATGCAGATGATCTCTAAAGAGGAAGGGAATTGTGGGGTTAAGTGTGGATCTACAGGCACATTTACTAAAACTCTGTCAGGATGTAGAGCAGCACAGTAAATTGTCTCAAACACTGGCAAAGAAGGAAGTTTCCATAAGATAAGCCAGCAAAATGGGCACAAACGGCAAACAGAAAGGAGATAATTTCAGGCCTACCCAAATATGACAGGTTTGGAATTAGCAAAGGGGACAAGATTCCACTGTGCAGACCTGTGGGAAAAATGCAGACACAACACTAGGAAGATGCCAGACCTGGTGAGGAAAATCTGGCTAACATCCAGACAAAAATTCCCAGAATGGCAAGCTGTGATGAAGGAATGCCCTTAAAAACATGCCCTGCCAGGCTGTGGGAACAGCACCTGCACCTTGTGGATCCCCACGACTTGGAGTGCTTAAAAGTGGAAGAGGGCTGGTGGGATGCTGCAGGAACAGATGTGTTGGTAGTTCCCTTTCTACTTCATCTGTCCCTCTGCCTCTCCCCACTCCTCTGCCTTCTTACCTCACATTTACTGTTAAATGAAACCTGTACAATTGACTTGGCTGATGGTCTCATTTCCACCTTAATTCAGACAAAAGCATCTTGTAAGAATTGGACCCTAATATTATTTCAGAAGTGAAATCCTAATATTATTCCAGTGTATCTTAATACTATGTTACCTGGTATTCTGGATGAAACTGCTGTAACTGAAAATATTTATGGCTAACAACATTTATTCATAGAATTAACTGGGAAAAAAAATGTGGGTTTAAGTAAGAAAAAACTGCATAAATAAATCTAAGCAACATTTCAAATAAAAGAAATTGTTTCCTTACTCTGGCATTTCCAGTTTACTGAACACTTCATAGCAACAATATTTCCATAAAATACTGTAGCATGTTCTTATTGTCTCCTCTTTAAAGGTCAGATGTTTAACATGACCTGAGGTTTTTTGTAGTCTCAGTAGCATGAGAAAACATTTAGTGTATCATTGACAAAGTATCTTGATACATGTGCAAATGAATGCAGGAAGAAAGGAAGATAAAGATACTACTGAGACTGCAAATGATGAATCTTCACTCAGCAAATGGTCAGCAGTTCAGACCTCAGACATGGAGTTTTAAGACAATACCAGCCTAGTATGATTAGAGGTTTGAATATCAGAAAAAAATAGTCACAGTGCTTGATCATCATTAGCAATTAACTGATACAAATTGAAAATATCTAAGGATTATTTTATCCTTCAGATAAAACTGATCTGATAAAAATGTTGGGAGGAAAGGGTTAAAACCGGAAGAATTTGCAAAGAGGGAACAGTTCTTGCTCAAAGTGACCTTGCAGCTCAGAATGCTAAGAATGTAGGTGTGGGAAAACTCCACTTATTATGCCTAGTGTTGCTCATCCTCTGCCTCTTTTGAGAATTAGGAATGCTGTGTGACGTGCTTGAACCTCCTCCTGGGAGAGGGAGAGATCATAAAAGCACAGCCTTGTTACAAACTGTGTGTGCACAGAGCCTGATGGAGCCTGCTGGGATGAACTGAGCCTGATGGAGCCTCTGTCCATGCATGTTCCTGCTGCCTGGGCATCTTAGTGAGGTAAAGAAATAAAACAACACTCTTGCACTTCAGCTGTGGTTTGCTGGTCACCCTGGTGGCCATTCACACATTTGAATGGTCACACACGCGTTGATTCACACAAAAAATACAACTTTTATTGATAAATGTAAAAATCTATCACCTTGAAGTCAAGACTACATAAATTTTCTGTGAAATTACAGATTTGTACGCCTGCAATGTCAATGCAGGGTGTACATCTTGCAGTGTGCTTCACACCATGACAGAAAGTGGGAGAGCCAAGAGCCAGCTCCCAGCTGTGGGTATCTGATTGGCCATTGGCAGTCAGGATATGAGATTTCACTTTGCACATCTCACCAAAATGCATCCTGTTTAAGGCACAAAAAGGACTTGGTATCCCTATTGAAGCTCTTACTCATGGGTGTTTATCTTGTTCCAAAGGCAACTGACTGTGGGATACAGGCAAAACATGCTCCCAAGGAACAGCATCAGGAATATTAGATGTCAACCCTGATGCTGGATACTTAAGACTTTTCATTTCCACTTAATGCAGATGAAGAGAAATGTGATCCTGTTTAAGAAAAGAATAATTGTTTTCCTAGGCTGGTCTTGAAATTAAGAATTCACAATTCAATATGTTTCAGACACCTAATAATCATAATTTCAGCTATATTGTTTCACTGAATTTCTGTATTGTTTTTTGTTTACAGTAACATTTGTTTACAGTAACCTTACACTATCATTGAAAGCTTCAGTAACTCACTGCCTCAGTTCCTGTGTTTGGTCAGTTTTTAGTGTTCTTTCCTTCTCAATTTTACAGGCAGGTCAAAGTAGTGGAGGGAATTTAAAGTTGTTCTGCTTTGAAAAAGTTAAGGTGTAGATCCCCTGAGAGAAAGCTACACTTACAACTAATACATCCTTATCAAAATCTTTTTTTTTTTTGGTCAGCTTTTGACTACATCACAGAAATGAAACTGGTAAGGATCTTTCTGAGGCATAAGAGAGAGAAGAGTGAACTCTAAGCCTCTCATTTAATGCATTATTTGGTTTTCATGTAACACTAGGAGAAGAAAAAACAACTGGGTTTTAAAGGAGAACACTTCATGTGGATAAAGTGGTAATGCCATCAAAAGAACTGGGGAGATGATCTGAAATAACCCAGAAATGGACTCAGGCTAACAAGAAGAGCACAGCTGTCAGTCCAGACTACCCTGTGTCTCAATACCTTGATCCAAAATTGAGAAGAATTTGTAGTTAATTTCACCTATACATTTATCTTAAAGCATAAATTTGTATGAGACAGGAGGAAGGGCAAGTTATTTATTATTTTCTTATGGAGAAGTTTGATGTGTCTTTTCTGAGTCATCTTGAGTTGGTAACTCTCAGAAATATGGTCCTCAGAATGAGGAGAGCAGATCCATTAATGTGTAATATGTTCTTACACAAGTGGGATTCATCTCATTATCACTTACTATAACCTATGGATCATTACTAACCACCTGAAATTATTTTATTTTCAATCTTTAAGCAACGGGAAATTCTTGTGGAAGTAGAAAAAGTGGGAAAAAATCAGCCTTTCATTCAGCTATATGTTAGTTTCACAGAATGCTGAATGAAAATTGTTCTGATTTTAACCAGCAGTAAAACCTAGCTTAAGCTAAGACTTCCTGAGAAACAAATTTCTTTTTCTAGAATGAGTGGCTATTCTTTATTTATATTTCTGTATCATTTTTAACTGCTGTGGAGAGGGTCATGAATGATCAGAGAGCTAAAATAGAATAATTTACATCTGTGTTCCTTAATATCATACAGCACAGAAGCTGCTTTCAGAATAACTGTGAGTACACAATAAGCACAAATACATATTTATAAAACATAAATTTTCATGTCAATGTAGTGACATTATCAGGTTAATACAGTTTGTGTGTGAATGACCAAAAGTGTCAGTATTTAGTGATGGCTGCACATGGCTTTTTTGGGTGGAAATTTGATTCTCTTTAATATTGTTTGCTTTATGTAGCTCCAGGGAATGCACAAATCTGAAGCCTTAGGCTACAATCTTAATAGATCTCCTAAGCCAGAATAGGTTTAGAAGGTACCTCATGTGGAAAACTGAACACTAATGGGATTGTGTGCTGCTGGTACAGCCTTCTGAATGGCTATAAGCAGTTCAGTAAAAGCAATGTTTAATTGTTGCTTGATATTTTTTGGATATTTTTTAAAAGAAGAGCCCAATCAATGCAGTTCTCTAGTGCAGTTTCCCCTTCTCAAAAAAGTAGTGTTTTATCTGGTTGAAAGGAGATTTTTAGGTCATAATATCCAGATAAAATAGGATGGGAATGCCCAATCTCTCTTAACCCATCTGGTTAATCAATTGTTCTGATCTTGCTTGTTCATTCACAACAGTCCCTCACTGGGAGCCCTCACACTTTTTCACATTCCTTTCTGTCCTGAACTCTGTAAAATATTTGAAGTCCCGTGTTGAAGTGTATTACCTATTTCTGGAAGCAGAAAATCTTTTTGAGGCAAATTTATCAGGGGTAGCCTGACATGTTTTGGCATCTGAGAGATGGGATATAAAGTGTAAGGAGGCATCTTAGCAAGATTTTAATTCAGCAAGGGGAGCCAGCAATCCTGAAGTAACTCCCAAGTGATATTTGGTGCTGGATCAATGCTGGCAAAAAAATGGCTCACAGCATAAATGTAAATGGTAAAGCTGAGAGAGGACCATATGTGTCTTCAGTATCAGAAAAAAATGTGTCTACAGTCTTTTTTGTCCATGTGGTTGTGAAATGAAGTAACCTAGATGTCAAATAACACCTGGATGTTTGCCTGAAGGAAATCCAGTACCATCAGTACAGGATCACACAGCAGGATACTCTGCTATACCCAAAAAACACCAGGGTGCTTGAAAGGCTTCTGAGGTTGAATGCAGTAATTCCTATCATAAATTGATGAATTGCTGTATGGCAGTTGCTAATTGCTATTTCAATTAAAAAATCTCTGGCATTAAGGGCAAGACAATTTGTCTAGGGCAAGGCGAGATTTAGTGTGGTCTCAAAGCAAGGATTTTAGAGGATTGGAATAGAGTCTTTTAATTGACTTAAAATATGAATGGGCTTGAGAGGTGAAGGAGCACAGGCTTGGAAAAAAGCTTGAAGAACAATTAGGTTTCTCAGTGTGGTGAACAGAGGACAAAAAAAGTCCTCTGCACTGTCTTTGGCAGTTGAAGTGAGTTAATCGTGTAACAGCAACGTAATGCTGCACAAAGCCCAAATGGAATAACAGCAGGTGTAATGAGAAGATATAGCAAGGGATGGTCTCAAGGCAATTTTGCATCCCTTGCATTTCCAAGTTCTTCTACAGCAGAATGACTTTTGGAAGTGGGATTTCTGGTTGTGGCCATTTTGGTTTTTTCTGTAGGGAGTAGGAGTTTTACAGTTCAGTGTACTCTAAGAAAAATAAATCAGAGCCAGCAGTGCATAATGGTAATTCTCCACAAGGAGAAAGCTGATGAAGTCATCAGTTTAAGTTCTTTGGATGTATTTAGTGTATTGATAACTGAAAAGTAAAAAAAAAAAAGAAAATTATTGTTTGCCTATTCCTATTTCACGTGATCTAAGCATGCTTGTATTTTCACAAGTGGGTTTGGTTTCTAACCTGAGAGAAGAAATAAGGTTTTAGATATACTTTTGTAAGTATAATTTTTGTAAGTGAGCTTAAAAGAATTGATTGTTCAGTTGTTTAGCCTTTTACAGTGAATATTTTTATCCTTTTTTTGTTTTTTTATGCCATATTATGTCTGGGGGTTTTTTTTGGGTTTTTTTGGGTTTTTTTTGTGATTCATTGGCTACCTCAATTTTATTTTTAAATGGAAATTCAGAATAACAAAATAAATTCTCTGGTTTTCATTTTTGTAGCAATTTTGAGAACAGTTTGGGTTTTTTTTCAAAGTGAGAAGGTGTTTGTACTGAAAGATCATGAATCTGAGCCTAAGAAAGTTCTTCTTACTCCTTTTGATAGCTAATTGTTACTCCCTTCTTGATAAATGGTTTTATAATAATTATTGAATGATGAGCAGTGGATTTTCACGCCTCTGCTTGTGACTATTGTCATGTCAGGTGAAAAGGTAATATCTGGAATTTTGTGCTTTGCTTGATGCCGTGGTAGCCCATCCATATTTTTGAGAAGAATAAAGGCTCAGTTCTCTGCTGCAGCTGGAGAAAAACCAGGTTTTTTCTGTGTGTCTATTTCCCAAATGTCATAAGGGTGCATAATGCCCCTCTGCACAAATTCATTGCCTGGGATTTAAAGGCTATAACTTGTATCTCTATGAGACTGTGTTTGAGCACATAGGACTGAAATAACCACTAAGTCCTCATCAAATGTGAATTTTCCCATTCTTATTTCAATACCTAACATTCCACTGTCAAGTGCTAACATGTTCAATATGATCGGAAAGATGTATTCTTCTATCTTGTTAAATAAACAGAGCTATTTTTGCTTCAGAAAAATGCATAACAATGGAAGAGACGAGGAAACACTGCATTTATGAAGACATCAGACTCACTGTAATGTCTTTCTCTTTACATGCTGGAAAATGTATAAAACTGTTGATTTTTCACAAGTGGAAACTGAGAAGGAGCAAAACAATAAATCTGAGTTCTTTAACAACTAAATACATAAACGAGTAAAATTGCTGAGTAAACGACAATTTATAACTCTATGCCATTTCCATTTCAAATATAATAGAATCAAAAGCATTTTTCAAGACTGCATTTTGGTAAGAAAACCATCTCTGCCTTGGTATCTCTTTTGATAAATAAAATCCTAATAATTTTTAAGTATACTAACATTACTAAGACTTGACTCATGATCAGTAAAGCAGCTTCAAAACAATCAGAAAGACTTGTTTCTAATTCTTTATCTGAGTTTTTGGAATTAGTTTTTGCACAGCCTTGTACTATTGAATAACTTGACTATTTTTATTTTCCAATGTTGAAGATAGGTAGGATCACAAATAACCAGTAAGGCTAAAGTTTTGTCAATTTCTCAAGAAAGAGCAGATTGAATAATTTCAAATGCAGATTTCCATTCATTTCTGACTAGGAAAAGCACCAACCACTGCTTCCCTACTACTTTTCTAGGTTAAGATTTTTAAGCCTTTGATAAACCCCCAAGATTAATAAGTGAAAGAAGGAGAATAAAACCTCTCATTGCACTCTCTGCAATGTGATTTTGCTGGCGTGGTCAACTACATCATCTGAAAAGAAATGGCATACTAAAAGGTGATTTGGGGAGCCGTTTCATAATTTCCTTTTTATTTCCTTGTTTGACACTTTTATAAGCAGCCTGAGTACTGGGGCTAGCTGGATCCTTGCAGGAATTAGGCAAATGTATCACTGGGTAGAGATGGCATTGGGAGAGGGTTCATTTTTTTGTTTTGATGTTTCATTTTAACTATGAAAATATGGCACAGTAGATGACATGACACTTCTCAGCTATTTTAAAACCAGAGAAATCTGTTCATGCTGTAAAATGTGCACAGTTACAGACAGCCCTCGTCAACCTGGTGTCCCTCCACCTCTAGCAGATGATAGACAGCAAAACTGGGAAACTGGGGCAGTGGGAACAGCCATGGGGCCATGTGATATTTCAATATGCTTCTGTTAGCACAGAAGAGACAATCTGTTAGCACAGGAGAGTGCTCAGGTAGGACAAGAAGAAAAGCCTTAACTTGTTCTTCAGGCCATGATTATGTTGGTATTGCTAACTTGAGTCAGACAGTTGTCTTGAAGTTGATTTCTTGTTTGTTACTCCTTTGTACTTCAAGCATTTTGCTAATTACTTACTAGATAGTTCCCTACCTACAATCAAGAGAGTGAATGGGTCTGCATTGTGTTGTTAATAAGTTAAAGGTGTTAAAACTTTCACTAATGCATTATAAAACGATCTGTGACACAGTGGCTGGACTAAATTGAAGAGCTTTTCCTAATTTTATCTTACCCCATTTACCTGCTGTCTGGCATTGAATCAAATAAGAGAAACTGGTAATGTCCTTGTGATAAGAAGGCATGTGGAGCATGCTCAAATACCTTGTTTTCTGAAGAGATGTTTGCTATGTTATGTTATGATGTTGTGTGATCTTAAGTTTTATGATATGTTATATTATATAGCTTCTTTTCCAGCTGCACAGAAAATAGATTAAATATTTCATCTATATTTCCACCATTGTGTCTCCCCTGCTACACCACTTTCTAGCCAGTTAAAATGGATCTTTCACCCTGTGAATAAGTATGGATTATGCCTTTATGGTGAAGGCTGAAAACGAACATGCATTATTGATCTTTTCAGTATCCACAGCTAGGTGAAATCAAAAAGACTCATTTTAATCGAATTGCAAAAAAAAAAAAAAGCAATTATTTCTATAGAAAACTTTTATCTTCTGCTATCTCTGTCTGACAATAAAATATATTTTTGCAGTCTAGTTGTCCACCTATACCATAGAGTCCCTGCAAAGAGGTTTTGGGATGTTCCTTTGAAACCTCTGCTGAAATAGTGGTACTGCCATCCCCTCATCCACAGACATTGTCATTTCTTTATAGAAGACATGCTGGTCAAGGCTGATTGATTTTCTCTAAAGGACTGATGGTGGTACAAAATCTCAAGGACAGAGTTGTGGTAAAACATTTCAGTTCTCAGTGTTAAAATCTCACAGCCAAGTGAAATTATGAATTATTAAGTAGCTTCTAGAAAATAGGAAAAGCTTCAACTCTTTCCCTTCTTTAGTAGTGTAAGTTGCTGTTACAACACTCCTACAGAAGAGGAAAAAATTAACCATTACTGTCTTTATTCTGATGACTGCTAAGTGCAGTGAATGGTAATATTTAGAGGGGCCTACCTCTTTTAACTGCATAATCACGTGGATAGCAAGAACAGATATTTCCAGTGGCTTTTTAAGTTTAAAAAAAAAAAAAACAGGTGGAATTTAAGTTTTCAAAGTTCCCCTACAGCTTGCCTTTCATGTTTTCCCTGCAGAGTGTTCACACCTCATGCAGGGGCTCATCTGTTTGCTTGAAAGGCTGTGATTCAGGCAGGACCCAGTGTCTGGGATTCTGTTGTCTACTCTGGGTCTGGATGCTTCAGATCTGTGTGTGCAAGCTCCAGTGTTTTATGTCCCAGTCAGATTCTGGAAATAGGCTTATATTCCTAATACATGGAATAACTGAAATGATTTTTTTTAACATTTCCTTTTTGTATAGCTCAGATAAAAACCCAAAGGCATTTAATGAGAATAATCAGTTCTAAGATTTTTTTATGCCAACCCTGTGAAACTATTAGTGTACAGATTTTTTAAATTTTGAGCTTGAAACCATAAGTTGGAAAATACAACCCAAGACTTGCACCACATAAATGATGTTTAATTCAAGAAACTGTATGTCTTCAGCACATTTGCTCGCATAGGCTTAAGAATTGATAATACTCGTTCAGAGCTTTGGAGTTGTGAAGCTTGAATTGTTCTCATCTCATAAAAGATGAGAATCTCTTTACAAAGTAAAAGAGAACAGCTGAATATCAACAGTGTGTGTGACAGACACCTCACAGACAGGGTAGAGAATGAAATGTGATGGCATTCTTTAAACATTAGAGATAATTTTCAATATATTTGTATATTAAACATCTATTTTTTCAGTTAGTGCTTTGGAAATCCCTGATAAATTTTTTTAGGCACTTATTTTATTCTTAAAGATTTTTTTACTGTTTTTCTCAAGTAGTTTCTCAAAATTCTGGCTAAAACACATAGGAAAAATGTGATATATGTGGAAGAAAGGAAATTTTAGCTTAATTTTTTAATACATATTAAATTGCTTTGTTATTCCTAAAGAAGAATACAAATGTTTGACAATGTAAAGAAAAAAGGAAATTGCACAAATTAAATATTTCTTCTGTGCATTTGGGATTTCAAATGTGCAGATAACTAATACTGACCAGTTGTTAGAGCAGGAATTATAGGTGGATTTTCATCCTGAAAAAACTTAGATGGATGAGTCATAAGCCTCTGAAAATGAGATTTCTAATGGAAACACCAAATCAACTTTTACTAACTAGAGTGTCAGGAATATGACATTATAATAAAGCACACTGGTGTATCTGCATTTGCCTTTTGCAAACATAATGAAACTGGCTTCAGTGGAGAAGGTGCCAGGGTGTTCCATCCACATCTGCTGCTCCACAGGATAATATAACAATATTCAGACATCTAATGCTGGCTGTTATGCATTAGCACTAGGAAGGAAGACAACCAACAGAATTTCTTTAATCATGACTAGAATAACTGTGAGTTGCTGTATGGATTATGGCATCTCATCCCCATGGGGACAAATTTGAAGACATAATTTTATTTTTTAAATTTTTTTTAAAGTATTGATGACAGCACCAGTAGTGCAGACTGGGACTCTGGTTCATCTCCTGTCTGACCCAGCAAAGGCTGTGTCAATCCACTCATCCTGTGCTGTTTTGTTGATGACATTTGGTTTTGAATGTCTGCCACTGTAGTTGGCAGAACCTGGGCTTTTTGTTGTCCCAAGCTTCCAAACGAGGAACCCGAGTCCAGGATGTGGCTGAATGCACACAAACAGCAATGATGCCTCCCTCGTACCCAGAACATGGACACAAGACAGGAACTGAAGACAAGTGTTCTCTTCTTATTCCACACTGACCTCTGTCTCAAGAATTTCTTTTGTTTAATGGTGTCACCGTGATATTTTATGAAAAATCCCTTCACCAGGATTCTTTTCTTGAGAAGCTGAGAAGCCTCAGAAAAGAAATGTAAACAATAATTATCTGATTGCTTGGAATGTGGTCTGGAGGTTGCTCACCAACAGGTGCATCTTTGATTGGCTCCATGTGAATTGTTTTTAATTAAATTTTTTAATTAATGACCGATCCCAATCCAGCTGTGTCGGACTCTCTGGTCAGTCACAGGTTTTTATTATTCATTCCTTTCCAGCCTTCTGATGTCTCCATTCTCTTTCTTTAGTACAAATTTAGTGTAGCATTTTCATATGATATGATGCAATATGATACGTTATGATATGACATAATATAATATAATATAATATAATATAATATAATATAATATAATATAATATAATATAATATAATATAATATAATATAATATAATATAATATAATATAATATAATATAATATAATATAATATAATATAATATAATATAATATAAATAATATAATGTTATGTTATATTAATATCAGCTTTTTGAGGACTTGGAGTCAGATTCTCATCTCTCACCTGGTCCTGGGGACTCTCACAACAACACCACAACATAATGGCTTTGGATAACTTCTTTTCTGCTGTCGCATCATGTTCTATTTGATGACAGGAGAACTTGGAGCTGTGCCCATAAAGCATGGTGAGGGTCAGTGCCCAATGAAGGGGAGGACTGGAGAGGCTGAATGGCTCCAGATTGGCCATTTGGAGAGGTCAGGGCTCTTTGCCACATCTGCAGAAAGGGCAGCCACCCTCCCACTGTCCAGAACAGCAAACTGGTCAGATCCCAAACCAAGTTAATGCTCTATAGGTCAATCAAGCTGAGGGAAACTTAGAGGAGGGAATCATTTTTATCTAGAATACTAAATACAGTACAAACAAGAGTTTTAAACAAAAGATGTTGGAATATTGGTCACATTTATTTCATTTCTGAGACATCTCCAGAATGAACAGGATACAATTACTGATTATTAGACTCAGTATTTTTTTCCTGCTGTTATTTTCCTACTTACTTGGCTATTTCTTCTTCTGAAACTTAAACTATTAATTAATTTTCATTCTGTATTTTCATTTTCTGTGATGTATTATGAGTTTCCTTTTCAGAGAAATTGGAGATTTCTATTACATGTTTGAAAAGGTACTTTGGTATGTAAAAATCAACTAAAATCATGGGGTATGTTCCTAAGAACGCTTTTAGTTAGTGATATCTGAGAACTTTAGAAATTAGTATTCTAACTAATCTTTTAAAATGAAAGATGGGTGAAAACTATTGTAATTGTTTAGCAGAGAGAGGAACCTATATCAGGTAATACAATGACAATCAGTTTAGGTCAGATCATGCTTGCAGCAGAATATTGCTGGTCCATTCCAGTCCCTGTCAGAAAGGCACTCATCCTGAAGAGGTGAGTTTTAAATGCCATATAAAATGCTGCTTATTAGATCTAGTTCTACAAAGAAAGGGAGAACATTTAGATAATCCCACAGCCTTTTAGATACTGTGCACTGCAGCACCCAACATGTGACCAAATAAAGTGCACTGTTATCACCCATGGCTCCCATCCTCATTTGGATCATTACAGCTCTGGCATGATTTTTTTTAATGAGAAAGTGACTCTTTGTGATTTCTGCTGTCAGGTAGCTACCATGCTCACGTGGGATCTTGTGCCAGATTTGTCACTTGGGTGATTTTAAAGGGTTTTTCTGAAATACCTCCTTCAGTGTATGTTAAACTTAGACGCAAAATCTTGTGGCGTAATTGCATTCATTATAGTTTTTATTCATGAAGATGACAAAATACCATGTATTCCAGAGCTAATCCTGTTTATGAAAGGTACACAAATTATGTTGATTTCGATAGAGCTACTGTAAATAGCTGTTAGGTGAGAGAAGAATCACCCAGTCCTTTATTTTCCCTATTTTTCCTAGTTTCCCCTTTTAGCTAGTAATAGTGATAAATGACTATAAAACTAATGGCAAGGTAGGTTGGAATCCAAAATTTAAAGACTTTCTTTAAAGGAATCTCAGTCTTCACAATGCTGTTGTTTTTTTGGGGGGCTTTTTGTTTGGTTTTGATTTCAGAAAACCATGGAGTGATTCAGGCACCTAAATATTTTAACCTTTTTTCAAATGGCTTCTGGCATCCCAGACATCTACCAGGAGCTGGCAGAAAAAAGACAGACCTGACAGAGCATGCTTATCCTCCTGGGGCAGCATTGGGTGAAATGGCAGAAAACACCTACATTTGAGCACCCAAACTGCCCCACACACCATGTGCTCATCCGATTTTCTGTTGTAACTGAGGACAACATCATAATCTATGTTTACAGCTGAGTTTTTGAAACCAAGCCTTTGAAAGTTCTAATAGGGGGTGCAAGTATGGAAAAAAGTCTGGTTTCCATGAATAACTTCATCAGTTTAATGGTTATAAGGGTGTGGTGGTTTGACAGGAAATGTGTTTTCTGGGATGCTGCGGTTGGGCCAATGAATGTTCAGATTTTCATATTGGCATCTAATATGGCCATTAGGACATGAATCCGCCTCTGAGAACACGGGGTTAAAAGCAGAGCTCTCCCCTGGGAGGCTCTCTTGGGTTCTGGTGAGGAAAGAGTTCGGATCTCTTCCTGCTGCTGGGCGGGGCAGGGGAGCCATGCGGCCGGGTGAGGTAGGCCGAGGCCTGGACCGAGAGGGGAGGTGAAGAGGCCCCCGAGGATGGAAGGGTGGGAGAAGCACCAGGAGGCATCGGGCAGCACCCCCCCACCCCCAAGAGAGAGAGAGAGAGAGTACAGCCTGTGCTTGAGACTGCTACCTTGAAACTTGATAAACATGTGCCGGCAGCACGGCTGAGAACGAGAAGCGGAGGCGGGCGGGAGGGGGAGAGGATGCAGCCGAGAAGGTGTTCAGCCGCTGTGGGAGTTCCTGAGAAGGCAGAGTCCGAGTTTTTAACCCTTTTTGGACAATGAAAACTTTGCAGAACATTGACCTTTCCTAGAAGAGAGATAGAGTGGAAGATGAGGAAGGAATTGGGCAAGTGTGAGAGAGGTCTGGGCGAGTGAGAAGTAGTGGAAGAATAGAGAAGAATCTTAGTGGGAAGAGATGATGGAGTGGCTTTTGCTGGACTCTTTTTGTACAGCCATGGACAGAACCATGTTCCTTGTGACACAGAGACTGCATTCTAGGGGGAGGCAATGGCCACAGAACCAAGAGGGTTCAGTGTTGGTGCCCCTCGGCCCCAGGGGGTGAAAAAATATGGGGGGGACAGGTGTCCCAAAGGAGAGATTGTGGGGACAGGTGTCCCAAAGGAGAGACTGTGCCTTTTTTGGATCGGGACACAGCATCCTTAAAAAGACAACCCTAGAAGCAGCTCTGGTCCGTGTTCAGTGGTGAGAGCACTGGACATGAAAGGAAGAGGTCATGACGGTAGATGTACTCCGGGCGGTGCCATGAGTGACACAGGAACACACGAGGCTTCAGCTGTGTTTCCAGGGGAAGCCCATGGTACAAGAAGGACTCCTCTCCTCTTGATGAACTGAGGATTGATTGTCTAAAAGGTGGTGCTGGACCAAGAGTTGGTGATTTGGGGAATAGATGTATTGTGTTGGAAATTTGGTGGAGGAGGAAATGTATTTGTAAGGTTTTCATTTTCCCTGTGTGTGTGCTCCTTTCTATCTGTAGTTGTAGTGTAGTTAATAAAGTTTTGTTTTGTTTCTTTCCTAAGTAGGAGCCTGCTTTGCTTATTCCTGGTCACATCTCACAGCAGAAACCAGGGAGAGCGTATCCTCATGGGGGCACCGGCATTGTGCCAGTGTCAAACCATGACAAAGGGTTACTGCCCTTACATTGTAATGCTTGCTGCAAGTACTCACAATACTTGTGCTTTCTTTAGTGATTGTTGAGATTAGCTTAATTTTGCACAGCAACTGATCCAAGTACAAAATTTTCATTGGTTAAAAGAAAGGCATCTATTAAAAAGGTCACTTGTGTCAAAGATCCTTAGCTGGCATGTTTTGTCTTATAAAAAGGAAGTTAGAAGAGCTGCATCACTTCCCTCTTTTCATTAATATGTGGACTGAAAGATTTTTGGGTCTCAAAGACTTTATTTGTATGTGCAAAAGCATAAAAATGCTACCAGAAAACAAAATGTCAAATGAAATATTTTTCCCATTCACACAAACATGCAGAGCCATTTCTTGAATTCAGATCCACTTGAGAGCAAATAAAAGATATCTGGAAGGCAGTAAATGCAATTAATTCTTAACACCCCATTCCTCTGGCTCCAAATGTCAAAGATACAAAGGCACAAATGTTTGAATTAACCAAGAAATATTTTCACTTCTTCTGCAATATTAGCATCAAGACCTTTACTCATTCTCTTACAATGCTATTATTTTATTTGTTTGGAAGCCCTGGAAAAGATGTTTTTATGATCAAAACTTTCAGATCTGAAGTAATGTATTCTGGGCAGGCTCTGTCACAATGCATCAGTCTGTGAATGATGGTGTTATTCTACTAGTAATCTGAAACATTCTGTTATTCAGGTGCTTTCCTATTAGTGAATTTAATTAAGCCCAAAATGATGAGGCAGTTGGTTAATTCAAATGCATTGCAAATGCTGTAGAATTATTTTATTCTATTTTTATAGCCACACCATGGCCACGCTTGTCCTTTACGGTTGATCAAAGCATGGGATTTCTATTTTTAGGAACTTTTTTGAAGAAAAAAAATTTAGAAATACAAGAGTAACATTTGTTTTTAATTGCTTGAAGAAGCAAAGATTAAGACTTATGCATAATTGAACAGAACTGTACATGTTCTGCTCTTCCATACTAAAGCTACCTGAACAGCCAGGCATTAAACTTTTGGTTAGCCTCTGGATGTGGCACTGTGAAAGATTTGTAAAAAAACCAGGTAATTCCCCCTGTGGCATTATCTCCTGGCTCAAGGAATAATTTTAGGGTTCTCTGTGGTGCTCCTGCACATGCTTCTCCCCAGGTTTCTCCAGAATAATTTTTTGGCTGGGGGAACTCCTGAGGCTTCACCACAGCTGGAGAGGCTTTAACACTGCACATGGCTTTTATATATTCCCACATGCCTGCAGCTCCTTAGGAGGCTAAATTATAAAGAGAGGCTTTTCTCATGAGTAAATCAAGCCAAAGGAATCATGCCTGCACAATCCTGCTGCCTACAGATTGCTGTCTTTTAAAAGTTTTGAAGGTAATTGCTCCCAATTTAGATTTAACAAGAGTCACAATAGCTGCACTTTCCCTTCGATTGCTGCACCACACATTAATGAGGTTTATAATAACTTCTGCACCCTATGAATATGTTATAAACTTAGATTCCTTACCTCTATTCCACCCTCAGTCCTATCATGCATTGATAAATTTGACATGCCTGCTCTTGCTAAAATAATGGAATTTCCACTTTTGCTAGTACAATGAACTTTAGAAAGTGTTTAATCATAGATGTTGTGCTCTGGAGGACCTTCAAAACTCAACTAATCTGTAAAGATGATATTCTGAAGACAAAATAGCATCTTAGTTATTAGAGGAAATTATCTGTACAGGAAGGAAAAAAGCTTTAAGTCTTTTCTTCCAAATCTCAAGTGGTTAATGCATGACTCTGCATGAATCAGAAGGATTAATTTGGTTCCTGTGCTGACCTCTTTCAGAAAATTTAATTTCTCCATCTCAAACATATTATTTTTGCCTAATACAAAAGGGCATTAACCTGAACCTTATTGCACCCTTTTACAATTAGTTACCTTTTTTTTTCATTAATCTTTTATAGTGTATGGGAGGATTAGTGTTTGAACACAATACAAAGCAAAGCCTGAATACAAAATCATTGTGATACTCCCTGTATTTTATTTTGTATTATAGTGAGCTGATGAAAAAATTTTGACTTCATTTAATCTCTGATTTGGTTTTGATCCCAAGGGTCAAGTATTAAAAAGTATTTTGTTTGTAGACTTAGTAAAGATCAGCACTATGTTGTAATTACATCTGAGGATTGGAGATAAGCTTTTATCCTTATTAAGGCTGATTATTAAAAGGATGCATATGGGTAATTCACTAATGATAATTCTGAAATCTAAGTGTCTACTGAAAGTGAAGATTTGGATACGTTCCACTCCAGTTCCTTCCAGAAGGGTCCAGAGTAGCAGTTTGCTTCCATAAATCACTCCAGAGACAAACAGGTATAGCTGATGCCCAAATCTTCTCTATTCTGCATTTAAAAAAAGATATTTAAAAATTAATCTAAAGTGGAAAGCTAGGAAATAAGATAAAAATGTTTCTAAACCTGTGAATGATGGGTCATGTCTCAGTACACCTTGGAAACTAATTCCAAATGACAGCTTTCTTTGGTTAATGAAGAGAAAGAAGGGATTTTAAAACATGGGTGATGGCACTAGATATTTGGGGGTTTCATCTGCTTTTATGCAGCTGGAATACTGTTTGGTAGGAAACTCTAGATTTTTAAGAACTTTTGTATGTTTTGATTTTGTCTTTGACTCTAAATGTTTTTCTTTTTCTGTTTCTGCTATAAGAAAGCTTTGAAAATCTGTTTGATTTCAAAGCATGTTCCCATTTAACACAGTGGAAAAGGGACTCCTTTTCTTCCCAGTTCCATTTCCACAATGATTTTAATAGATATTGCCCGATGGAACTTTAGAGAAAATACAGTGACTTTATTTAAAGTTTGGAATTCTGCTGTTATACATGACAAGCTATTTACATGCTTGTTTTCTGTATTATAGTACAATGATTGCTCTTGTACATAAAAGAACACGAATTTAAATTAGAAACTGAGTGAAATTTGATGGAACTTCTCATGAAAAGGGTAAGCAGATCATTTAAGGATTTTAGCAGGTCTTCCATCTGTTGGAGAGATATCACAAAAATTACCTTGAGTTTCAATTCAGCCTCATCCCTTCTTCTATTGCTTATTGATTTTAACATTTGAGGGTAAACTTACTTCATAAGGTTAGATTTGATTAGGGCAGTGTTTTGTCTGTTAGAGTGGCAACTTTCTTTTCCCTGGAGTCTGGAAAAAACTTCTGCTTTAAAACTAATATCAGTAACATTGCTCACATTAGAATATCCATTTATATTAAAAGCTATAAATGTTAGCTTATCAAGGGACAAAGTTCCCTGCTGCTTTAGTGATCCAATGAATTAGGATTGTAGAAAAATAACTGAAAAGAAAAGGAGGAAATGATAGGATGAAATGTCCTTTTTCAGCATAGTAAATGATTGGGAACTGTGAGCTAATTCATAGGAGTTGTGTACCATTTGTAGAAAATTAGAGGATAGCAAATGATTACATTCATCAAATAAATGATTTGGCAGTTTTGTTTCCAAAGAGTGGATATTATTAGAAGAAATTAATGAATCCATGAACACAATACAGATATACAGAAATTATAAATAGTGACATGAGTTCATAATTTAATGAACTGCATGGAATATGTTTCCACACATTACCTTGTTTGACTTAGCCATGATAATGCAGCAGAATTTGGTTGATACTGATATGTGCAACCAAAAAGGAAAAGATTTCAAAGATTATTAATCTTCACTGAAATGTAAGTAGTACAGCTCCTGCCAGTTCCAATCCGTGATAATGCATGCCTGTTGAAAAAGAAATTATTTATTTTAATGTATTAGAGAACAATGTAAAAGATGAAAGTGAGAGATGAACTGTGAGAATAGTTTGGAGGCAACAAGAGTGCTGCAGTCAGCTGTGAAACCTACAATGGCCAAGTTTAAATACTAAAAATACTGTAAATTCATATGTCACATGATCCACACAGTATTAGGAATTAACAAAGACAAGCATTATCACTCATTTTGCAATTGAATTCCAGAACTAGAGACTAACAATATTAATATTTCTTTTATCCAGTGAGCTAAAACTTGTGAAGTCATCTGTCTTTTCTCTCCAACCTCATGGAATTATTAGGTAAATCTTAAAGAAATATTTGTGTGTTTGTGACACAAATATACTTGAATTAATACCTGATTTTCCATGCATTGTTATTACCAGGGAGGCTACTTGTACTCAGATAAATGCTGTAATTTTCTGTGATAATGTGTGCTTACAAGATAGATGGTGTATGAAATGGCCACTTCTGTGTATTGTTCCAAATCCAGCACAATCTTCAATACTTCATTATTGCTCAAATGTGATTTCATCCTTGGAGGGATAAAAGATGTAAAGAAACACTAGCTTGTTTCCAGGAAAGGAGGGAACTGCTCTGTTACAGGTAATTTGTTTAAATAAACAAATATTGCAAGCATTTTCAAAGCAATCCACTATCATGTCTACAACTGAGTATGAGAGGTGTGACCACCAAACTCTCTCCCTTAATCACCTCAGCTCCTCTGAGTCATTTTGCTGATCCCATTATACCAGTTTCACCTTCTTGGCCAGTTAGATCAATGCAAAGCTCCAGCAGGCAGGACTGGGATATTTGTTCTGCTGCCTTCAAAACTCGAGGGATGTTGAGGGAAAAAAAAAAAATGGGTGTAGTCAGTCTTTCAGTAGAATTAGTGTGTTCTTAAATCCAAAGAGGAGGTGAGGGGTGGATTCCAATTGTTGGGTGTATTAATCCTTAAAGGTGGATGGCTGCAAGGAGGGTTGAGGTGCTGGCATTCATTTCTGGAGGTGAGGAATGTTAACAGCTGTGGGTGGTGGCTTTCTGTGCTGGTGCTCCAACTCTGCCAGTAAAACTGTGACACACAGCATAAATGTATCCTTGTTTTTTTAAATAATTTTCGCAGTGGGTGAGTGAAAGTAATGTACCCCATCCTAGCTTACATGTTTGCATTGAAACTTCTATCAAAATGAATCCCTTGAAACAGCAAATGCTTCCTCATTGCAGCCAGAGGTGCTCTGATAATGAAGCATTTTCTTCTACAGATGTCTAAAGGATATTGAGTTGAAAAGCTGGACAAGGTAAAATGTGGACATTAAGTATTTTTAACACCCCAGAACATTCAACAATTAGGGAGCAAACTGGGGTTCCTTTACTCTGGGTTGGCACACAGGAGAAAAAACAACCAGATATTCTCCAGATGTCAACAGTGCACAAATTTTACTGGCAAAATAAAGAAAATCCAGGAAATGGGGCAAAGGTTTAAATACAAAACCAAATTCACTATAAAACACTTACAGCTTAGCCACATAAATTAACCTTTAATCCCATGAGATGGTAAGTTACCCAAAATGTTTCATGAAAAGAGAATTAGGAGAAGAAGAGAGAGAGAGAGAAAGATGGAAAAGGTATAGAAAAACACATATAGAGCTGCCAGCTTGCCAGCTCTGCCAGGCTCTGGGCTGGGGCATTTCGCTGCTTCTCCTGGGCAGGGCCTGATCTGCCTCTCCCACCACAGACACACAGGCTTGTCAGGTGTCCCAAAATGTCTGGAGACATCAGTGTTTTCTGGTTTCTGACAGTGTTTGACCCAAAATTTCTGGGGAAAAAAAAAAAAATTGATTCTGTAGCAAAAACATGTTCTCGTTTCCTTTGGCTTTTGAGTAACATATTCTGAACTTTCCCCAGTATAAGTTATCTCTTTAATTAAGGCCAGAGTTATCAAAAGAGCCTTTCTGAGGACTTTCTCTTCCTGGGTCCTTCTAGAAAGTACAAATTTTAAACTACACAGTTCCACATTTCATGAACTCACAGGAATGCCCCAAGAAAGTCCAGGATCTACCTGACCGTGCTGGTTGTGTTTATTCCTTCATTCTGCCATTACTGAATATGTTTTAGCAACATGAAAACTGGAATAGAATGGTCAGTTTATAAAAATCCACTTTACATGAATACTAAAGAATTTGCATATAAATAGGATTCTATATTTAAATGTCCTGTGGGTGAATGTGATCGAATACCCCTCAGAAATCAAAATCCTGAACTGTCTCATTTAAAGTTTTCCTGCTGTAAAGAAGGTGAAGTTGGACAGCTTTTGATTAAGGTGATATTCCTTCCTGGGAAGTGCTTGCAAGCCCAACAAATCACAATTCAATTAAGCTGTGCCCTGCCCAGTACTTTTGGTGTGTTCTTTCTCTTTTCCTGGCATTCACACCCCATTTTTCCCTTGATTCATTTTGCCAGACTTCACATGGTAAGTCCCACGAGAGAGGCAAATGAGGGACATTTTAAAAACCTGAATGCAGATCTTGCAGCTTAAATCACAGGCATTGCCCACATCTGCCATTATGACTCTCTAACAATAAGATGAAGAATTTACTATCAGGCTGCATTTACATCTCTCCTACTGCTTTCTTTGCTCCCCTGTAATTAAAGGGTGTGTCAAATTTTCCATTATCACACCCTGCTTTTAAGGCAGCAAAAACTTAACACAAAGTACATTAGACTGATGTATGGTGATCCTGCAAAACTCTCAGCTGATACAGCTAGCATGACTCCACTCAATTCCATGAGCACAGACAGAATTACAGCTTCATATAGTCAGAATCAAAACTGATGCAGTAAAGCCATAATGCAATCCCAAAAATATCATTAGGGCTGCAATTATGCAATTTATGTACAAAATACTGCTTTAAAAAAGCTACCTTCTTTACATTCCTGGATTTGGGTATTACTTGTTTTCTCTTTTAAATGAGATTCTTTGTGAGAGCCTTTTTCTACCATTTGTAGATAAAAATATTTTTACATTTCAGATATGCAGAATGTTAACTATTATCGTGTTTGTCTTTTAGTGAACAAATTTGGACATTTTATAAGTAAAATAAATCTATGTCTATATAGGTTAGTAGCCTTATATATCAGTGTTGTAGTATGCAGCCCTAATGATATTTTCAGGATTGCATTATGGCTTTACTGCATCAGTTTTGATTCTGACTATATGAAGCTGTAATTCTGTCTGTGCTCATGGAATTGAGTGGAGTCATGCTAGCTGTATCAGCTGAGAGTTTTGCAGGATCACCATATATCAGTCTAATGTAACACTAAATTAGCAATGTCTGTGTTGTCAGAAGTAAGTCCAACATACAATGTCTTTTCAAGCAGTGAAAAACCCACAGCAGATGATAAAGCTGATTAAAGCCAGGGTAATGCAGCTGGCAGCCCAGGAAGCCAAAGGCCATTTGTGGCTCAAAATTGCACTTGGGGCAGTATCCTCCTCACTCTTTCAGGACATAATACCTTCTTTAGCATCAGCCATCTCTCCTGCAGATTTTACACACTAAACTGTGCATTCCTCATTATATTCTCATTATTTATAGTATTATAATATAATAATAATTATTATAATATTATAATATAATAATCCTTAATTATTTTAATAAAGCTAGTATGTGTATTCACCCACCTGCCCTGCATCATAAATGCTCCTTTGTGATCTCCTTAAAGAGATCTTTGCAGCAGCAACCCATTCCCCTCAATCCCCATCCCAAAGCACCCCAAAGTGGATGTGTGCCACTAAGCCCCTGCATGTTCTGTGGCCTCTTCTCTGCCTCTGTCTCTTTTCTCCAGCATTTGAAGACAATTTGAGAAAAATACTGTGTGAAATCTATAGAGCAAGCGGTTTAACATGGGATGAAAATTGCATTCACTTTTAACACTGAACAAAGTCCTAGCAGTTGGATTGACACCTTGAGCATTTTTAGACATTGCAAACCAAATCTAGGTGGGAAATTAGCAGCCAGGTAGGGAATTTTCACAGAGGTGTTTGCTGGGAGGAGAGGAACTCTGTATTTTGGTTGATTATCTTGAGGAGATCTATATCTATATCATCTATATCTCTATATCTATATCTATATCTATATCTATATCTATATCATCTTTATCTATATCTATATCTATCTAATCTATATCATCTATATCTCTATCTATATCTCTATCGATATCTATATCTCTATCTATATCTATATCTATATATCTATCTATATATCTATCTATATAATCTATATCTATATCATCTATATCTATATCTATCTATATCTATATCTCTATCATCTATATCTATAGGTATATGGATATCTATAGATATAGAGCTATATATGGAGATATATAGATGTAGATATAGAGAGATATGCTTTTCCAATAAGCAGATAAGAGATGTGTTTTCCCTACACTCCTTGTGTAGTTTATAGGAGCACAGATCTCCAGGGGCTCTCCTCCTGACCATGCACCTTCCCAGGCTGCATCAAAGCCTGGAAACAGTGACAGTGCCAGCAGGGAATCAAGGGTGGGATGCACTTTTTCCTCTGCCAGCTAAAGTGCCAAATGCATCTGAAGTGATCTTAGGTCAGATAAAGAGGAAAATGCTGTAGGATTTTCCTTTTTCTTTGTCGCCATCAGGCAGGAGCCTGGCAAACACCAGCAGGAGTGTGTTTACCAGAGTCTGCCCCAGTACCTGCTTGTCTGTGGGAAAATGATTGCAGAAAAGAGCAAGAAAAATGGAACAATGTACATTAATTTGGAAATTACTGAATTACATACAATTGTTTTTAATTCAGGACCATTAGGCTGTTAGGGCTGGGGATCTGTGGTGCACCCTGGATGGAGTCCTGTAAATGGATGCAAGGCACGACATTCATCTTTAATCTCTGAGCCTGTATTAAAGCTTTTTCTTTTTTTTTTTTTCTACTGCATATGTGCTGTGTATATTGGGAGCACTCAAGCTTTGATTAAACTAAATTCAATCCCTGAGTCTTTCTAATGAACTGTAAAAACTCACTCTAATTTACATTCAAACATCACTATGCTCTCCATACCGTAATTATATTAGTAATGATCTATCTGAAGGCTTCTTAAGTTTTGTAGGAATTTACTTGTGATTATAAAAATATGGAGAAGAGATAAAGGAGAGAAAATCAGGCAATAAGAAAGGAAGTAAAGATAAAGAAGGAAGCTAGGAGGGAAGAAAATAATCTGGAAGGGCAGGAAGAGCAGAAGAAACTGGACTAGCATGGCAAAGTCTGTATTTTTAAAACCTTGTCAAAATCACTTTCTTGCATAAATAAAATATCATAAGAAAAAATATTTTTCGGAGTATCAGCCTTTTCCTTTAATCAGACAATAAATAATATTTAATATTAATAATAAATTCAAAATAATTACAATATAATGTACACAAATAATATTCTTCTTTTGTAAGCAGTATGAGAGCTGCCATTTGGGAACCACAAGAAGTTAAATTCTAGCTGGCTGTGAAAATACCTCCATTCCAAGTCAAGCTCTTGGGACAGGCTTAAAATGGTAATCCCTCTTTTTCTTTTCTCTCTGCTTTTGATGAACCATTTCTCATGCTCATTTCATTGAGTACTAATGTCAAAGTGTTCAAAACCCAAGCATTTCAATTATAAGCATATCCCCAGAGATATCACTGATATAAAAGCAATTTTTTATCTGGCTAGGATTTGAATTATTAACTCTTCATGGTTTTTAAATCAGATTTTGAAAACACACAGTAATAGTTATGGTATCTTGGCAGGTTAATGTAGTATGTCATGTCATATTTCTGTCTTGTGGCATGACATACAACACACAAAATTTTACTTTTATTTAAAAATGTTCTTGTTCCTTGTGTTGTACAATCCATTGCAGAAATTAAAGCTACACGTTACAAAATTGCAAGAATATGGTTCTTTTCTGAATAATTTTAAAGTAATAAAGTAAAAATTCAAAACATAATATTATTTTAGTTTTCCTTTTAGTATTTTTTTCTCTATAGAATGTTCTCTCCTTTTTAAATGTCCATTTAAACACAGACGAATACTGATTAGACCTTTTTTGACATGGATTTCCTTCTTCTGTAACTTCTCTTTCTTGAGTAGATGTTTGAAAATTCTATTTTGAAATAAAATTTGGGGTTTGTTATCCCCCAAGCAGTTTGCAATTACAATGTGAAAAGCAAAAAAAGGAATCATTGAGAAAAAAAATGTTGCCTTGTCTTGCTAGCATTTTTTTTCCTGAGGGATTATATAAACCTTTCATTATCATTGATATTATTATGCTCCCAGTGATTTGCTGTGTTGTCTTAATTCTTGTTAAGTTACTAAGAGACAAAGCAGCTCTTGAGGATCAACATGGCATTATTTCTCAAATTATTCATCTTATTTTCTTCCTTAGTGCATTTTCATTCTCCTAAACCTTGCCCCTAAAAGGGTTATTATTGTTGTGACAATAAGATGGCATGAGGAAAAATTTATTCAAAGTCACAGCAAGGGTTTAAGGAGAGGCTGACACAGCCAAAGGGACTGACAAGAGAAATTAACACAGCCAGAGTGCTGGATGTATGAGAAAATGAACATAAGAAATGGGAAGACTACATTTATAATTACCAATAATAACTTGTGTAAATAATGTGTGACTCAAATACAAGAACAGGTCTCTACCTGCAGGCACAGAAAAGCTTTTAGACATAGGACAGCAATAATGGTAAAAAAACTTGCTACTCCAGGAGAATAATTATCACCATGTGATGTCTAATGTGGCATGTTGAAAATGCCCTGTTTTGTTTTTAGCTGTATTTAAAAAAAATATATAAGAATAGAATAAAATCAGAATAAATGCACAGGAGAAGATAGGAAGCCCATGGCAGTGTGGAAAGGCCAGCTGTAAATGTGTGCAGAGGGATTTGGTGCCAGCCAAGGAAGGTAATTCCAGCATGGGGAAATGGTACTAGCTAGGGTTGCCCAGGACTACTACTATTATTATTATTATTATTATTATTATTATTATTATTATTATTATTATTATTATTATTATTATTATTATTATTATTATTAGGAATATTTAAGTTATATAGAGAGTGGACAAGGGAAGCATTGTAAATTAGCAATTAGAAATTTGGGAAGGAGTGACCCCTTTTTGGGTCAGCTGTGCAAGTCCAGGCTATCTTCACTGATACTGGGGAGAAAACAGTGATATTATCTAAACATTGCACAGAGACTAAGAGATCTGATTCAAAATATTTGTACTGGGCTGCTTCCATAAATAATGCAGTGTCAAAACAAAAGAGGAAAAAACAGTCATTCTCTTATGCTTTGAGTATACATTTTTGTTTCACAAGTTAAAAGGATTTTGAAGTTATATTTAAATATAATTATGAATGAAAACCCTAATGTTTTTCAGCCTTACTTTATCTTAATTTGGGAATTTACCTGTTAAATTGATGTATATGAAAGACTAAAGCATTAGAAGTTGTCTTCAATGCTGCTGAAGTTGTTTACATCTGTCTCAGCAGTTGGCTTCATTTCTTTACGATGACAGAATGTCCTTTTTATCATGGCTCTCATACATTATTATGCAGATCCACAATGCCATATGGAAGCATAAATGATAAAATGCACTTTCATTTAAGCCAATATAAATAGTAGTTATTGGCAAATTCATTCTTTTAATCCCTGGTATCACCTCTCTGGCAATAAATAAAAACTGAGACTACTTGTCTAAACAGTTAATACATAATTGAAAAGCAGAATATCAAGAGCATTATCAAAAAGTCCACAGACAAATAGAAATCATGTCTGTGTGCAAACACAAATTAACTTTGGAGGCACCCATTTTTGTGAACAAATAACAGTAATTGTCTATATTGACATGTAGCAGATTGTAGTCTGAATTATAGGAGAAGATAAATAATTTGAATTGGTAGCAATATGTTCCACTTAAACTTGGGGGGGATTTGGTAAAGTCCCAAAGTACAGCTATGATTGTCTTGAGAGCTTAGAGGCATTAAGAGTCCATGAACTGACATCAGGATTTTTCACACTACTTGGAGGATTGAGAATATCTCAATGAAAAATAGATCAGTGCTGTAAGTAAAGTTCTTTTAAAATCCAATACTTAACAGGTGGTGTAAAGGAAATTTTAGATATCTCACTGCAGTAAGTGCAGGTCAATGGCCAATTGAGAAAGAAATTACCAAGTCTTCTAGATCCTTATACCTCAAGAGGAAAAAAAAAATGTGGGTCAAATTTAAAATTCATTACTATTAAAAAGAAGCAAGAGAATGTTGTTAATATTTCAGGAAGTTTCACATTCCTTACTTACAGAACTGGATACTGGACCCATATTTCAAAAATAAAAGCAGCTTCTCTGTCAGCTAGTGTGTCAACCAATGAGAAACCTCTTTTAGTTTTTTTTTTTTTCATTGCTCTGTCATCTTCAGCCAAATTCAGCAGCAAGCTAGAGATCTCACAGATGTGCAATTCCTTCCATTTCCATGAGAAATGATAGGTACATACAAGTGAGGGTCCACAGGCTGGGAAAGCCTGCAAGGTAACCTTGTTTTTTCCATGTGATGTGCTGGTTCTCCAGACAGTAGGAATGGTGAAATATTAAGGAATGCTGCACTTCACAGAGGAAGGGAATGTGTATGAGAATCTAGAGCTCAGTCATGGAAATGTGACGGTAATGTCATTTTCTGGTGCTGGCTTTCAGAGTGCATGATTGAGGCGTGGTAACAAACTGCTGAGGCAGAAAGACTCCAGCAAAAACTGTTACTATTGTCCTATAAAATCAGTTGGAGTTTGCCAAAAAAATCCTCCAAAATCACTGAGGTTGATGTGTACATCAACCTGTGACTTCCTACATAGGTTGATGTGTAGAAAATTTTATGAAGGGTATATTCCAGACCTCTAGCATGGTGCATGGCATCACTGAGAAAGTGAAGTGCTCTCTGTTCCTACAACACTGCACAGCAGTACTTGGGATTCTTAACACTGAAGCAAAGGTAAGACTCATATTCAAAAAGAATAAATAAGGACTTCTGTTGTTTTGTGTGGTAAAACCATTTTCTGAAATAATGAAAGCAGTGCTCTAAGCATGACAGGCATATCTGTGAATTAATTGAACATACTTATGTACTTTTGGATATCATAACAATCACAGGAATCTAAATCATCTAAATCTGCATTTTTAGTCATAGCCTATTCTACCATTTTCTTCTGTTTAATAGTGACTGCCTGTGTACTTGAAACTGAGACAATTCATGTTGAGTAATGGGAAACCTCAGGAAGCCTCCTTTCTTTTATTCTGAAACTGAGCTAAAAAATGTTATTTTCAGGCCCTAGGTGAGTATCTTTTTGTCAGACTCCAAGCCTGGCCATGCAGCAGAGACAAGAAGACTTTTTCCCCAGTAAGCTACAATGCCATTGAGACTGACACTTCACTTTAGCTGCATATCTCAGAAAGGCTGCAGGGGCAAATGGATCACAGCCACAGTATGGCTTTTATGCTTTCTTTCATTGGTTTATGGGTTTGTTTGGGAGCAAAGCCACCAGAACTGTAAGTCAAATTATCAGTTCAACAGAGAGCTCCAAATAGCTCTGCAAGGCCAGGTTTGAATAAGACTCTCATATAATTTGGTTATAATAGTCTACCTGGAAAATATATTGCAAGAATCCTGCCTTTGAGATCTGATCCTGTAGATTGAAGCCAAAGAGAATTGTGCCTGTAATAGAATTGGTGTATAATAAATAGCACAATGTTTGTGCAAATTACTTTTGCTAGATACATTTGAATATCTTCAGCCTCAGATGTCATGCGAATTCTTTGCCCCAGCTTAAAAGAAATTCTCAGAGCTTGCACGAGCAGTTTAAAATCAAGAAGACATTCTATCTGCATCTGCGTGGCACTGACTGAATAACAACAGGGCAAGTAGAAAATCAGAAAGACATTACATCTTTGCAGGTTATATGTTACTAACATGGCTGTGTGGCTAATTTGATGTGACTCAGGCTCCTGAGGAAAAGATTTGTCACTCTGTCAATCGCGTTGGGCTGCGTTAGGTGACAGAGCTGGTGAGCTGTCTGTTAGTGCTGGGAAAGAACATGTCCTGATTGGATCCTGGAAATACTGACTAAACAGTTTTTCATATCTTTGAAGCTGTTAAATGGAGTGATAAATATCTCGAATTTCAAAACTGCAGTTTCAGGAAGATTAAAACCTTAGCAATACCCCATTGGCTATCATATTGCAAAACAAGCTGGGTGCAGGATCACTTTGTGACCTGAAACCTGCAAAACTGAAATGCAGAATAATTTTAGATGCTGCTTTCTTTAAATTAGGAGACATGCAAAACAGGAGTACTTAGATGAAAGCTACTCTGGTTGATGCTAAGTTCAGATTTTTAACCAATTTTTCACTTAATTTTTTTGAAGTAGAAATTATCTTTAAAGCCTTGCCACTTTTGTGTGTCATTCAACTAATTTTAAAAGTAACATAATGAAACTAAGGTTTTCTACAATGGCTGCTGATTACAAATTATTTCCATAATGCCTAGCTAGAAAAACTGAAAGTTTCACGTCTGTGGCTGTATAAAAAATCCAGTTTGCTGTATGGAGAGGAATGGGCTGGAGAGATCTAATCAGATCTCTGAGATGCAGAAGGGTACTGTGACTTCATAATGCATGTGTTAAGAGCTTCTTTAAAACTTAGTAACTGTACAATACCTCTATAAGTTATTCAAGTGCAAGATGCCGTAAAACTGAAAATAAGGTTATGAACACACAAAAATTAGGAAGTGAGTGCACTCTCCCAATTAACATACCTGTGTCTTATTTAAAAAAAGCTTATGGTCACATGCAAAATTGCTTATTAACAGTGAAAACAAATGAATTAACAAAAAAATGGGCATCTTTTGTGCAATAGAGGAGAGGAAGGTTTCTCCTGTTCCTCATCATCTATCTGTTTGTAGGGGTTTTGCCCTGGATATCCATGCTTGTGGTAGGATGGAGCCTTGAGTGCAATACTATACTAATCACTGTAATACGAGGGCTAGGAAAGTTTCTGTATTTTTAAACGTAAGACTTTAATGGCTTTTGATGGTTATTATGACTTTTTTGTATCACTCCTTTGTCTAGCAATGTTTTATATATATATATATATATATATATATATATATATATATATATATATATTCCCCAATTGTACAGGTTTTTTTTTATGTTGAGGTATTATTCAAGACTTCTGCTTGGTCTTGTTTCCTAATTGAAGCAGCCATAAAAAGCTGTTACTAACTGCAAATTGCCTGTCATTATAGTCAGTTGTTTGAAATCACCGAAGCATTGCTAAATTCATGAGGTCTGCAAAGGTATAAACTCAAATACTTTAAAGAAGTTATGACTACTCCAATAAAGTTCATCATAACTTGCTCATCAGGCTTCTTTAACACTGAGACACTTCTAAGAGCATAAGGGCTATAGTTATGGATTTATGATTTATAACTTCAGTCCTCCCAAACTCTGTCAGCAATGGCATTATGGTTCAATTAAAAGCCAACTATCAAAACAAAAACTGGCATGTACCATATGACAAAAGCTTGTCCTGATAACAGGAGCTGCAAGGCAAAATGATGAATTGCTGCTCTGTGAGGAGCAGACTTATAGCCCAGGGTTCTCTGCCCACAGTTTAATTAGGCAGGCAGAGATCCATCAGTGAACCGGGACTCAGATTCTGCTGCAGGTTTCTTATCTCAGGGCACAGGTAGGTTTTGGGAGGGAGGGAGGGAGTGGTCAGCTCATTCCCACCTCCCCAGGTAAGGGATAAATACAGAAAATTTGAAAGATTTTATTATAGAGAAAAGGAGAGAAAGCGATAAAAGAGATCAGGGGAAATTTCCCTTTACTTCCTGAATGATTATACAAGAAAGATTAAAGCTTTCCTGCTCTAAGACTTTGAGTTAAGGGGAGTAAAGTGCTCGAGTCTGTGAGAAGCATGAAAAATGGTGAGTCAACAAATAAATCACACAAAGACATTGAGACTGGACTGATGACTTGTTATATGATTAGTTTTAATTACAAGGGGGTAATATGTCATAAAATGGGGTTAGTACAGGTTCCTAATTATTGTTTGAAATGATTTTTAGTTTAAATATGAATATAAAACAGACTTTGGGCTTCTAGATTTAAGATACCTCAAAGATTTTTTCTAGAGCAATGGTTGAAAGAGACAAAATTCCAGATCCCAGCAACACTGAATTCTGCCTTTCTGCCTTAAAGGCCTTTTGTTTTTTTATGCCATTGCAAAGTTTAGTGAAGGCAGAGAAAGAAAAAAAATCACCCAAAAGTTGTGAAACCTGGATTAAGATAGTCTATGCAGGGTGTAAAGTAAGAATTTCAAATGAGAATTGGAAGTGAGATCTAAAGGCATTCCCATATGGTAATGAGGTAATACTTTCACTCAGCATGAGTTTGCCAATGCTCAGCTCCTTTCCATGGGAATTGTGTGGCTAACATATTCTTGGGAAAGCAGAGATTAAAAGCCAGTATCAAGCTGAATCAATGCATTTATGTTCTTTCATAGCAGATTTAAATGTAGTCCTAAGATTTAATGAGTCTGAGATTTAACAGACTTCTCTCTTCTACTTACCTCTGCACAGAACCTGCAGGATTATATTCACTTCTGGGACATCACAGCCTGCCATTTGATATCTGGTCTGGGTGTTTCTGTAGTCTTATTTTTCAGATATTTTATCAGATATTGCAACAGCATGCAGCTGTTTCTGGTTTATATTTGATTTTTGTGTTGTGGTTCATGTGGAAAGTTCCTCCACACTTGACGACTCGGTTGTTGGGACAGCCAACATCTCAGCAGGACAAGTCCCATTCTGGGGAAAGCTTTTCAGTGGTGTCACTTCTTCACAAATAAAGAGATTCTTCTCCCTGCCAACCCTTCTCTGACTGCCTCAGGTTGGTGCTGCTCATCTGAAGACTTTTCCAGTGCCTCATTTTCGGGCAGCAAAGGGAGAGGCCACTGAAATGGCAGGAGAAGGGTGGAAGATGGACAGAGGATGGGCTTAAAAGAGGATGGACTTAAAGGGATAAAAGATTTTCTCTGGACAGAATCTTTCTGAGGGAGTACTTCTCAGTTAGAAAACGCTGATTCATTTAAAGTGAAATCTTTTATGGAAATGTGGTGACCTGAAGAGAAACGTCATTACAAAAATTAGACCATTCCACTTGGACTTTTCAGAAAGACTGGTAGAATTTTCAATTAAAAAGGAACAAAAATACCTTTATGAAATTTTACACAATTATATACAATTCCACTGATTGTAAATGTAAAAACTGAAGCTGTTATGATTTTTTTTTCACAAAAATGAATTATTTTGAATTAGTTTTGGACCTGCTGGCCTCATAGCCTACTTCCAACCGTGTCCAACAAAATAAGGTCAAGGGTTGCTTTCATGACTCATTCTGTATTTTTTCCCTTCGATGGTGATCTACAAAAAGGTTTCAAACTGTTTTTTATCATCTCCAGGCTTCAGCTTCTTAATTGAAATGAGCTCCCAGAAGTTTCTATAAAGTTTATTTTCATTCCTATGAGGCAGAGAATCTCCTCACAGGAGTTCTCCTGTTGAGAAGCTCTAGTGTGTGTCTCACCCCACACCCTTTATACTTGGGGAGATGTTTCTAGAGGTGAGAATCTCTAACAGACTTTCTGTGGCTGGATGTTAGAAGTATTTTCTCCACAAACAGCAAAATTAGGGACATGTCTAGTGGAAACAGAAGGGAATGTTCAGCTGATTGAGCTCATACTATGGGCTTGACTAGAACGCTGAAGCAGAAGTCATTGCAAAGTCAGTGGGGTTAGTAAAGGCTCCCAATTATTGCTTGAAGTGATTTTTAGTTTAAATATGAATATAAAAGAGACTTTGGGCTTCTAGATTTAAGATACCTGTTTGCTGGTTGCTGCTGAGCCCCAGACACCAGCAGCAGCTGACCTTATGGTGAGCAATGAATATAGGCTGCAGCATGGAATATTCCATGGTATAAAGCCCAGGAAGGACAGTGAGAGTCATTCTTTCTTGCATGAGAGAAAAAAAAAGCAAGTTGCAATGGGAGGTACAGATTCTTCTCTCATGCCTCCCTTATGCTAGCATATTGCTCCAAGGACATTAGAGAGATGAGCTCCATGAGCCATGAGAGTGAATGCCAGGCATGCTGGGCAGGAATTGGATGCATCATTTGCTTACTTCTGGCACCTCTTTGGATGCCTGGAGAGGGGCTGTGCCTTCCCAGTTTTCCCAGGGGAACTGTGGATCTGTTCCTCTCTGAGCAGTACAATGTAGCCCTCCCTCACTTGAACATTATGAAGATTCTTTCTAAAAATAATTATGAATAATTTAAAGACTCTTGTAGTTAGGGATTAAGCTACTGTCAAATACAGCCATTTCTCCTAATCTAAGAATTTTTAATTCTTCTTCTTTGTTACAGGCAGCCCTCTGGAATGGTGCTGTTCCATGTAGACAGATATTTGCAGAATTTGCCTTGAAGCAGTTTTAAGATTGCAAAATGCAGCTTCTGGAGACCTGCCTGAAGCAACACTCTCAGGAGAAAAACAAAAGAAAAACAAAAGGGAGCTTCTGCCTTGTGCTGCCTCAGCTTTCCCTGAGAGAACAGAATGAAAGGGAAAGAGCAGGAGAGATTCAACCTGAGTGACTCCAGCCAAAAATGGACCAGCACCACCCCCTTGCCCCATTCTATTTCCAGCTGCTGGCTCTTAGAGGGACAGTAACAATTTTGGGCACAGATGTGGAATACAATAACATTCTGTGTTAAACAGGACATTTGGCTATAAATAGAAGTGTTTGTCATCTCTTTTGACTTTGAGCAAATAGAGCTGAAAACAGGAAACATACATTTTTAACACCATTGTTGAAGGATTGGAGCTTTTAACACTTTCATTTAAACAATTTTTCTTTGACTGATGGTATTTCAAGAGAATGTCTGCTTCATCCTTTTCCCTGACAATGTCTACATAGTCAGTATAATCTGCTGTTCTATCATCTCCCAGGGTATTATTTTATTAAATACAGCAAATGCAAGAACATAACAGCTGCATTTAGCTTAAGGTTTCTTTTCAAATATGGTAGTTTATTTTCTTCCCTTTCCCCTTAAAATGTCCTACTTTGTGCTGGTATTTTTTTCAACAACTGCACTATATTGTGACATTTTGTTCATCTCAAAAGTAATGGCTTGATGGACCTTGCATTGACCAGATACTAAAAGATAATATTGTAAATCTCTCCTAAAAATTGAGTGGATTCTTAAAATGCCATTATGATTTCTTCTTACGTCTAAGCAGAGAGGCAAATTAATTAGGTGGAAGCATCCCTAGGCATATGGAAATAACGTCAAAAGCTGGAAATGTTCAACAGAATATACAAAACACCTTTTCCAAGTTTAGGCTATGATAGTCTGGTCTGTGGTTATGTTTATATAAGCATTTAAAAAGCTGATTCAAATTCTGAGCTTCTTGGTTCTCCGTGGCATTTTAATTTCTGTTAAGATTTATGTGAATGTTTCACTTCTTGTTTTTCTATTGATATATTTCTGGAAGGGTTATAAAATGTGATTTGGTTCTTGTTTAAGATGGCTTGGATGCATGAGACTACACCATGCAACCTGCTCATGTAAGACACAGCATTTGCCTTAAATTTGAATATTATAAATAAAAGAATACAGTTTCCTCTGTGTATTGAACCAAAGACAACAATTTCCCTATATCAAAAGATAGAATTGATTGCACAGATAATATCTTCAGAAGTGGCATTTTTGATCTTATCATTGTATCACTTCCACATGTGTTAGTGCCCCTATCTTTTGTTGTGTGGTTATAATCCATGCCATGAAGATAAATTATGAAATTAATTAGGACATCCCCCACAGCTGGATCCACAGAAATTTATAATGAAGGAAGGAATTCTTGCAAGGAAGTGGTGATGTAAAGTCCATAGAAAAGGAGCATTCTTAATTCAGTGCATTGTTAATGTTGCCTAATTCAAGATGTGGAATTATAGGATACAATATTTAATAGCTTTATTTAATGAACTAATAAAAAAAATTACTCTCTAAGATAATAAAACAAATATGTTTATTTAGATGTTTTTTGCATATCTTCTACTTTGCTTAAATATGAATTAACAGCATTCCATTTCATATTAGGGATTATGTACTTTTAAATATAGTAAAAAACAATAATTCTTTGAGCTGTCTGCAGAATCTAAGTACTAGTCAGGTGTTCTGGATAAAGGTAAATCCATGGTTATAGGAAACATTTAAAAATGCTGACTGCAAAACAACTTTTAGAATAAAGAATTATTAAAGTATATAAAATAAAAATGATTAACTGTAAAAAGATTTAAATTCCTTTTAAATATCAGGATATATTTTTAAAGAAAATTAACAAAGCATCTATATTTTCATACTGAGGAAAAAAAAGAGCTGTGTTTTTTCTAACATGATGTAATTGCCTAACAATTAAATGTTAAATCTATGATTCTACATGGCATTTTTTGTTGAATATCAAAATCATTAGAGTCTATTCATCCTAACTTGTGAAGGCCAAAACATTCTGCTATAGCCCAGTTTGGTGATTAACAGGTAGAATTTGCAATGAAGCATGGCAGAAAAAATTGGAGAACTGCATTATATATACTTGGTGTGATTTGATCACTCCTCTGATGCAAGAAAATGCTTATTTTTACCAGATTACCCTGCTCCCAAATATTCTCTGTTCTGAATTTGACTGTAAGCTGGTATGGATGGTCTTTTTCTGGAAACCCAGATGCCAGTAAATCCCCACTGCAGTCCCCCAACACAACACACAGGAGTTTATTGTTCTTTCAAACTTCTTAGCTGGGTGAATTTATGCCATAAATTCATAACTTCAGGCATCCATGCTTGTACCACAGTCACTGTGAATAATTGATAGTGCTTACAAGTTTTGATGATTTAGTACCTGGCCAGGCAAATTTGTAGAATGTCATGTATTTTTTTTTTTAGGCAAAGATTTATTTAAAGACTGAAATTTATCCAGATTTTCAAAATTACACATTTGGTGCAAAAATATTTTATCAAGGCATTGTTTGTGAAGTGCACTGACAGTTATTTATCTGTACAGATGGCTGATTTAAGTAACTGTATGTCATACACAATGAAATATTGCTGAATGTTTCTCTTGTTATCTTTATTTCACTGGTTACCAAAAAGGTGATAAGTTATATGCTTTGACTCAAGGCCTGCAGACTACAAGATTTCTTGTTAGATGGGGCAACTCTCCAATGCTTGTGAATTCCAAGGGGAAAAAACCCTACTTCTTGACCTTTCTAAAGATGATAGATAATTCTTGTTACCTGAAGATGCCATGGTAGTGCTGCTGAAGAAGAAGAAAAGTGGTTTGTGTGTACCTGTGTGTCACTGCCATATTTTCTGAAAAATCCCCTTGCCCAGTATTCTTCTCCTGGGAAGCTGAGAAGCCTCAGAGAAAAAGGAAAACAATATTATCTGATTGCTTCTCCTGTGTTTTGCTGCTTTGGAATGTGGTTTGGAGAGTGTTTATCCAACAGGTGGTTGGTTGATGGGTTTCATGTGAATTGTTTTAACTTAATGAGCAATCACAGGCTGTGTTGGGACTCTGGAAGAGAGAGTCACGAGTTTTGATTATTATCTTCTAGCCTTCTCTCTGCATCCTTTCTCTATTTTTTAGTATAGTTTTAGTATAGAATTCTTTAATATCAGATCATATCATATAATAAAATAATAAACTGGCCTTCTAAGAACATGGAGTCAGATTCATCTTTCCTCCCGATGACATTACTGTGTATGTAAAGATGCCCATGCATGTTGATGTGTGGATGTTTTAAAGGAAGAATGGCTTGAGTTCTTGTGCATGTCTAGTCTGTTTTTCCTAGAGAAAAGCAGACAGAAGCCAGGTGCCTGCATTGTATATACCCTGTGTGTACAATGTATGATTTGGTTTGTAATAACCCCCTGAACCTACCCTAGACTTCTTCTTTAATAAGGCTGTAATTATAATTGGGTCATCTGAACCTGCCATTGTTGTTCAGCAGGTGTAGCACCAGCAGTTTAGTCTGTGGGACACCTCAAAAGGTGTTTGTAAGGCAAATAATACAACCTCCCTACATTGTTGCCCAGAGTATTGTAGTGTGAATGAATAGAAGATCACTTAAATTTTTAGAAATTGAGGATTAGGGACTCTGTAGAGCTTCTGTTCCTCAGTGGAGTTTGTAAGTCTAGGTTTATAAAATTTTCTAAGGGCTTATCAGGTGATGATTGTTTGGGGAAATTAAGTTTTTCAATTGTTAAAACCCAGCAGGAGGGATTTGTTTTTTATTAAGCCAGTCCAAGTTGCAGTGCAAAAAGAATAGGGAAAGTTAATGTACTTCTACAATATATAGCACTAGTAAAGAATAATTATGTGTGAGACATTTCTAGGAGTGTGTACATGAACCCCTCATGATAAGCACTTCCTCCTTCAAAAGTTTCAAATAAAAGAAAGTAAAAAATCCAGTTACACTGGTAAACTTCCTCTCAGAAAGCTCTTTACAAAACCTACCAACTTTTGTCTCCTATCTCTAAAACTTTAAATCTCTTCCTTTGACTCAACAAAATCCTACAAAAAACTCTTGCCTTTTCACAGGTGCTCAAAAGAGCTTTTGCTAAGCCAGAATGTCATAAATGAGTCTTGTCTTGCACACCCTGAATATGGTTTAGGTGTCCTCTCTTTAGGCTGCATCTTTCCCTAATGGAATTTCATATTATGCTGTGTTAACTGGGATAGATCACACTAGACAACATTTGCCCTGCCAAGTCTGCAAAACTATGAAATGCAGTTTATTATGTGAAAACAGCATTCTATCATGAAATTATTATACTATTATGTCTTTTTTTTTTTAATAGTAAAATAGTAACAAATATATCAGAGGTTTTGAAGAAGGAACAAATATCTGAAGAAATTATACAGGAGGCAATACTTTTCATATTTAACAAAAAAACCCCAAAACTTTAAACAGGAAAGCAATGCAGCCTGGCTGTCTGGGAGATATATTTGCATTTAGTTAACAAAACTATCCTGAGGAAGAAATACATTAATGTATTTGGGAAAAAGAAACCTCCTAGTTTTCACAAGCTTGGTTCAGCTCAGGTTAATCTTTTTAGAGAGATGTGCTATTTTTCAGGCACTGAGAACATTACAGTTATGTCTTAAACCATGCTACCTTAGCAACTACATCCCAAATAGTAATTGGGGTGTACCTCCCTAAGGTTTTGAAGAAAGCTTTTCAGTAAAGCATCCACAGTGGAGGAAAATACTCAATATTTAACCACAGAGGAGCTACAGGTGGTGACACTGGTGGGAACCTCAGCCTTCAAAGCAAGCAGATTTTCTGCGCCTCTCTTCAGAACGAAATCATCTGCCTGTGAAATACCTGTTCCTGATGTCCTGAGTGCAAAGGCACAATAGCATGGCCCTGGTTTGGGGATCTCAGACCTATCAGAGAGGCTGTGGTAGCAGCACAGAGGTTCCCCAAGGCATCTTCTCAGGGACAAAAGGAGGCTTTGTGGCTCTGCTTCCCACTGGGTTTGGGAACAGTGCAGGAGAAGAAATTTATTGCATTAAAACCAACTTGTATAAATGCAAAGATTTTTTTAAGGGATCTGGAGTACTGTGTTTTGTCCCCTGAGGTACTGCAAATGCAGCAGTAGCTCTGTGTAAAGGTATGAAATTTTGAAGAAAACTCTGCAGAGAAGGGAAGTGAAATTACTTCAAAACCAGCTTGATATTTGAGGTTTTGCTTCATTTGTTCTGCTTTTGCACACACTGCAACCTTTAGTGAGAGCTGGTGATCATGTTAGGAATTTGAATCCCTTTACAGAAAACTAAAAATATTTCCATTTAGTGCTATTTCATTTTCAGTCTCAGCATTATGTGGTTAAAATCAGCCATTTGGTTCAGGTTTCATCCTGGTTTAGGTTTCTATTGTTCTGTGAGTGCCATTTTGTATTTTTGAGAGGTATCACATGCCTTTGTTGTCACCTTTTCTCATTATCACTGGGTAGGGATCAGTGCACACAGGTTGCTGTCTGAAATGGAGCCCTCAGCCTTTCCCTAGCTTTCAGCTGGGACTACTCAGATGAGTTTCCTAAAGAACAGTAAACACTGGTAATTTTGATTTCTGATCTTAATTTTATCCAAATCTGGTTTCCTGTTGCTCAAATCTGCCCCTCTTTAATTTCTAGTGAAATGATGATAAGTTCTAAAGCACACCCCATCTCGCTAGAGCCAAGGTTCAATGAGACCCAGAGGAGGGATGCTGCATTTTGAGGCTTACAGAGGCTCTAGCATGGAATCTTCCTTTGGCTTTACAGCCACTGTCACAGGAAAGTCCATGCTAGGGAAAAAAGTCTGAATTAGAGATTTGCACTCATGCAGTCTGACTCACTTTATTTTCATTATTTTGGGGCTGGTTCCCCACCCTTACTCCAATTTTGCAATATCAATTTTCTTTTTTTTCTTCAATATCTGCATCTCAATTTTCTCTTTTAAGGAATAAAAATATGTTTCTGGATAAGAATGGATAAAATAATGAGCTAGTTAATAGAGGGTGCCTTTCACTAGTGTTATTGAATCAGATGCTGGAAAAAAATTGAAACCGCATGGCATTTCTGGGAGATTTTGATCCAAGAATTTTAGTTCCATATGTTAACTCTGGCTAATATCCTTCTTAATAATGGATTAAATATTGCAGTAAATGTTTTCATCTATTAGTGAATAAATCACAGGTACTCTGGAGTTCCTCTTTCACTCATTTTAATTGCACACTGCAGACATCTAAATAAATAAATGAGTGTAAATAACAGGTAAATGATGAGTCAAAGCCAATTTGCAGGAGTGAGGTAAACTCAAACTCAGATTTTTTGTCATAATGTGGTAAATTTTAAAATAGGAAATCTTTCACTGAACTCTATATCCTTAGACTAGGGTGTTTTGTTTACCTGTTCATGTCCAGATGCATTATTTTTAGCTATCCTACCCTAGTATTCATGACAGAAGACTCACTTGTCCATCTTGCCTGTGTATTGGCATACTTCCCAATCAATGAGCATTTTAGGTGGCAAAGAAAGAAAATGCTTTTTCATTAGGAAAATGTTTCCTAAAAAAACAAATAAATGTGGGATCCCTGTAGTGAATTGATGTGCCTTGGCTACCACATGTTGCACAGATGTGCAGATACATCTCCATGACTCCACCAAGCCCCCAAGCCACCTGTGAGACACTGGCACTCCAGGGGCTGTGCCTATACTTCATTCTGAGTAAATGTTCTCTGCTTTTACAGTCCAGGGAATAGGGAAAACCTACTGACCATTTTTAAAGAGAATAATAAACCCTGAGCTTACTTTTCAAGTGTGAAAAATGCATGTATTTTATGATTGGCTTTTTGCAAATATTAAAGTGAATATTATATGTGTTGTGTTAGAAAGTTCTGCTGTATTAATTTTCTTAAGTAGTGTGTTAAATATAGTTTTAGGTTATCATGTTAAAATAGAAACTATGCTATGTAAGATACTTTTTTTAAAGAGAGGAACAAGGTACTTGTATCAAGATAGCAGCCACAGGACACTTAAATCTTTCAGAGAAAGAGAATTTATTTCCCTTCTATCAGAAGAAACAAACTTCTTCCTTCCTTGAAGGCACCATTAAGATTCAGAGGAAGAAGCTGACACTGCCCAGACAGAATCCTGTGTTTGAATGGAATTTATGCATCATGTATGAGGTGTATGAATGCTTAAACCCTTAAAAGCAACAGGCTGTTGCTTTTAAGGGTTAATCCTCTGTTAATTTGTGTCCTTTTTCGGGCTTATTTTGCCCAGAAAGAGATACCCAGACTGTCTGTAACTCTTTGGTTCTATTGTCTCATATTGTCCTAATCCTAATTGTCCAAATTTTTATTACTCTAATTTTAATACTATTTTTATAACCATTTTATTTAAAATTTTAAAAACAAGTGATTGGCGTTTTTCACATCAAGGAAATCATTGCTATCTAAACAAGAGAAAAGGCCCTGATGATTCTTTTGGTGGTGACATTTTAAAAGCAGCTCCTAACAGTGCATCTCTTTCTGCTGTCATTAAGGGAAGACAAATAGAAGTATGAACCCTGCCATGCTGGCACTTATCAGCACCACTCTGGAAAAGCACACAGGCCTGATTTCAATTTCTGCTGTTCTAGAGTTTAGTTCACTCCATCAAATAGTTGAAGTCCAAATACATAGCACTACTTACAGCTAAAATATTTGGCAAAATGCTGCTGCAGCCTGTTCAAAGTGTTTTAAGCAGTTAAGCACTCAAAGAGTACATAATAAGGTATATACTTAAATGTGTACATAAATTAGGTTTAAGAACTTGGAGCTCTACAGGTTTCAGAATGCTTGTTAAACTGCTGCTTTCTCTGTTAATTAAAAGCTCCCACTGCCAGTTTGTTCCTGTTTTATTAAAGTGCTTCAGCATTTGGAACCTCTCCATGAACAAATAAATATAAGCAGTCTTCACATATGTGTGCATATATATATATATATATGTTAGAAAACATCTTTTGGTAAGATAATTATTTGCTTATTTATCTGCCAGCAAATACTAATCTGCCAGAAAATAATTGTTTCTGCTCATAAATTGCTTTCTTACACAATCTCACCAATATAATCTGATGCAGGATCCCCTATGCAGATATGAACCCCTACACATTTTTGATAACAATTTTGTATCATGTATTTTAGAACTGCATGTGTTTCAAGCATTTTTTGAAAGCACACATAATTTGTACATGACAAATATAAGAAATTTTCTTGTTTTCTGTAGAATATAGAAGAATAAGGATAGACTACTACTCACAGCAAGAAGACATTTCTTACACACAAACACTGAGCTATAGAACTCATTTTTTCAGGTACATCCAGAAAAGTATGATAGCTGGGGCTCTGGTTTGTGTTCAGTAGTACACAAGGAGACATCAAGTTTTTTGGCAATAAGTGTGATTTATATTTCATATTCCAAATAGGAAAATGTTCTGCTGCTGAATTCAAACAATAAACTCTCTTTTTTCTTCACAGAAGCACAATCAGTAGGTTTGTATCAAATTCACAGATATATGTGTGCATTTTTTATTTGGATTTGTGTAAATATGCACCCATATGACTTGGGGACTAAACTGGATAAACACTTGTGTCTTTCTCATGCTTTACAGGTGTCAAAAATCTCTTTAATGTGTTTTTCCCTTCATTTCACTCCTAATTTGTCTCTGCCTTTGACCACTTTTTATCTGTTTCTCCATCTGTCAGTGCTCTTAGATCAACAAAAGCCCAGTTGCCTGATTTTAAAGGCCATGGAGAGATCAGACAAAATGAAAGTTGGTCAAAACTTGGGAGCTGGCTGCAGCTCAGGGAAAATGAGGCTACAAGCTGAGTATTAATTCACCAGCACTGGCCTCAGGACTTGCTGGGACTCTCCTTGGCTAGAGTTCATTTTAGCATGTTTCTGCTGTGACAGCATTTGTCTTTCTGTCACAAGATTATTACCTGCCTTGTTCAAGCTTATCTCCATGCATAGCAAATGTGATCAAGATCTAGAAAACCTGTAAAGTCTCTACAGAACAAGTGAAAAAAAACCCCACTTTTCTGATAGCTGGGGCTATGGGATGCTGTTGTGTATCTGGAACAGTGAAGTGGTGATGATCATCAAGCTGTAGCTGGGATCCAGTGGGGGAAAAAATAACAAGTAAGAAACTGCTTGAAGAAAACATGAAAGAAAGTAGCCCTGGGCAGGCCCAATACTGAAGAGAAAGAAATCTCACCATAAATGTCACATTCCTCCCAGCAAAGCCCTTGGGATGCTACTAATAAGTTGATTCCCCTCCAAATTCCTTGATGGGGTGCTATGGATTTTGGGATCCAGATGGTCACCCTCAAGGCTGAATGTTACACTGAAGAAAAAGGATAAATGCCTGAAAGTGAATGTATAACTAAATAATTTTAAAATATTGCTGAGGGGAGGGGGTTTTTAGTCCTTGGGTCAGTGACCTAGCAGTGCTATAACTGGGCTAATAGCAAGGGCCCATTGCATTTTGATTTGACTATCAAAGCCCTAATGTATCCTTAATTACTTGGATCCATTTAAAATTCATATTCCCTTTCATCAGTCTTAAAGTGTAATACTGTTGTGTTAATGATTCATGCAATGAAACAACAAACTTTGGGGGTATGATTGAGTTGTCCAAACACAGGATGTCTTTTGACATCACTTGCTGTCTCTGAGACATCTGTTTAGGACAGGGACAAAGTGAAATCAAGATAAATTCATGCTGTACCAGAACTCAACAGGGAAGCTGAGTGGGATACCCAAGGATGTTTCCCATGGCATTAGGTGCTGCTGTCTCAGGAAATGCATTGCACTATCACGACACTTTATGTAAAGGCACAGGCAGGAAAGCAAAGATTCAATGTGGATTTTTTTTTAATTTACCATGGTCCTTGGTGTGCAGTATATTTCAGTGGGAAGCTTTATGAAGTCTGGCATCAGCCCCCAGCTTTGCAGAGCTGGCTCTTCAGTGCTGACCAAAGATCAGGGGGCTGTAGAAGGAAAAACATGGAACAAAGAAAGAAAATCTAAATAGAGCTGAGGTTCTGTCTTTTATCAGGTCATTGAAATAACTCCAGGGAAATCTGAAATCTGTCCTAAGGAAAAAAAAAATCCTCATTTTTTTTTCTTTCTTTTATTTAAAATTTTAACTAACTAGCTGTGCTAAAGTTGAGAAATGAGGGAGCCTATTAGCTCTGTGATACTTTCTATTAATTTTGTGCTCAACAAGGTTACTTGCCCCATGCAAGCAGAAACCAGGCAAGTTGGGCTCAGCAGCATCATGGTAGGAGCTAAGTGATGAAGAGCTTGCAGTCTTTGAGAGCAGGAATGTAGGATAATTCCAGACCCAAATAGAAGGCACATAAAACAACTGATAAATCAGCACAACAGGAATGGTACTAACAACAATAATGAAGGATATATGTTTTGAAATAAGAAAGGAAATTGCTTTAAACTCAGAACCATGGGTTAAATAGTTGTTTGATTTTCCTAAGTTTTAAACATTTTAACTTTCAAGTTTACCTATGTAGTTTAGATTTAACTCCCCTAATGTTTATTTTGGGAAAATTGAATTGAAAACTGAATTGTCTAAGCACCTGTATTGGGTTGAGGAGAGGGAAAACAGAAGACAACTTATGCATCTGAATTATTTTCCTGAGGCCAGGACAAATACCGGTAATTGTAAATTCTAGGAGATATATATTATTTGCTCTGCAGTTTCAGTGGGATGGCAGTGAAATTATTAACAATGGCATCTCAGATTTTATGTGAATGATGCATCTCTGTAGTGTTTCCTTTGGTTCTCACCATAGCAGCTATTGAAGCACTGTGGAACTATTTCATTCCAAAGTTACTATGCATAATTTTTTTTTCAATATGAAGCAATATCTTCACTTTAGCTAGGGAAACATAATCCTAAATCATGCCCAATCCCAGGGTTTGCATAAAAGGAGTATATATGTTTCTGTAGGTACTCCTACATCAGATGTTTTCTTTCCTTGCTGAGGATCCAGCCTGCACTGATTTCCTCCAGAGCACTCATCCTGCTCTGTATTTGCAGGGACCCTCGTGGCAGGGAGGAATGATGAACCTGTCTCCATGTTCTCAGAAGGCTGATTTATTATTTTATGATACTATACTATATTAAAGAATACTGTACAAAACTATACTAAAGAATACAGAAAGGATACTTACAGAATGATAAAAAGCTAATAATGAAAACTCGTGACTCTTTCCAGAGTCCTGACACAGCTTGGCCCTGATTGGCCAAAGAGTGAAAACAACTCACACCAGAATCCAATGAAACAATCACCTGTGGGTGAACAATCTCCAAACACATTCCACATGAGCACAACACAGGAGAAGCAAATGAGATAAGAATCGTTTTCCTTTTTCTCTGAGGCTTCTCAGCTTCCCAGGAGAAAAATCCTGGGCAAAGGGATTTTTCAGAGGACATGAATGCCACACTGCTCACTGATGTAGGGGCTCAGGGGAGGCATCACTCCTGAGCTCTGGCTCCTGGCAGCTTCCTTGCAGCTGAGCTGCCCAAAGGCACAACCACGTCCCTCCTGCCTGCACACAGATAACAGGCTCTGCACCACAGGGCTTTTAACAACTGAGGGGCAATACATTTTATACAGCACATGCCATGACAGTAGCAGGGATGCTGCCTGTGTGTATCTTTTCCAAGAGCTGCCTATACAAAGCCTTTGGCAATTAACAACCACTGTAATGTCCCCTGTCAGGAATTTTACCGCTTTGACATCCAGCACTTTGGCACTTTGGCCTTCAAACAATTCTTCACAAAAGGTTCACAGCTGAGGTAACTCTACTAAAAAGGGAATAATTTTCTGGTTTGTTTTGTTCCAGAGAAAGATCAGTAGGAGTGTCTCTTTCCATTCCCTAAAGAAGTTTGTGCAGCCATTCAAACACTGGTTTATCAGAGCAGAGATGAGATGGGGAGTGGTGTGTTCCAGGGACAGCATCATCATTGCTCTGCATGGATTCCTCAGACAGCAAAATCAGTTGCTGGATGACTTTTTTATCCCAAAGTATCTACATCTCTGTTTCTCTTCATCAATCCTTTTTTTTTTTTTTTTTTTAATAAACAGGGCTAATTAAAGAAGCCCAGGTAAAAATTTTAAATGGCTCAGAAATCAAACAAAAAAAAAACAAAACCAAAATCATCAAGGTTAAGTGAAAGAAATTTTCTGTATTTTCCTCTGTATTTTCCTACAGCCAGAACAAAATAACTAGAAAATTCTGTGGGCAATTCATCCTCAAAAGAAGAAGGAAAAAGAGCTTTGTCTTTTGAGAAGTATGTTCATGACTCAAAAGTCATGCTGGGCTTCAATAAAGTGAAGACACTTGAAAAATCTCATCTTGATCTTCTGCTGTTCTAGTCATTCATATGATACTTCTGAGTGAAGGCTATTTCTGATTTGCACCTTCAGATTATACTTTCTTCTGCCAACACAAACATTTTTTCCTTTGAGAGCTTTAAAAGATCTGTTTAAAACTCTATACTCAGTTTAATAGGTCACAGCAATATAGTCGGAGAGATCTCTATCCCTGGAAATGCATATTCCTGAATTTTAGAATGCCTATGTGTCCTAAAAATTGCCATTGTTTACAATTTCTCAGAATGTATCACATAATGTATCACATAATCTACTAAAAATATAATTGAATGTATTTATATTAATTAGATACTAATTTTAATTCTGGTTTTGAATAAAACAAAGTAAAATAATTTAGAATTTTAATTATTAAAATTAATGTATAGCATGACAAAAATAAGGGAACAGTTCTAGATACCCTTTGTTGAACTGGGTTCTCTCTGGAAGGAATACCAAACATATCTAAAACCTCATTTCATAAACTTGGAAAATACAAGTGCATCCATCACTTTGCAACAGTTTTGCCTTTTTATGTTTTCCTAATGATTTTTTAATAATTTAAGAAGAAGAAAAAGATCAAGCTGTAATCATCTTTAATGATCTCAGGAGAGGTTTGGAAACTGGTATCCATGGCTTGTATGGAATGTAAGGGTTCTTGCCATGGGAATATTAGTAAATCAATATAATGTTGCTACACAACCATCTTTTTACTATGCTGCTGTAGCAAAATAAAAAAGTAATTTGCTCGAGATTCTTCAAGAAATTATTTCCTTGTAGATAGAACCATAGAATGGTTGGAAGGGGCTTTGAAGGTCATCTGGTTCCCAACCCCCTGCCATGGCGGGGTCACCTGATGATCTCAAAGTGCATCTGCCAAAGGAATTTTTTGTATTTCAGCTGCCCCCCAGCCAATCTTCTAACATTAATCTGTTTCCTATAAACTGGAGAGCTAGTTTGCCAAACCCCTGTTTCTTCCAAATGCTTTGTCAATATCTGTCAATAGTGCAAAAAGTGGTGCTTGCAGAACTCAAATTCCATTACATCACCATTTTGCTTGTGGAATTGCTTTATCTAAAATGCATTTTTCCATGCAACTGGACTGAATAGTCTGCAGATTTATGAGGCAACAGGTGATGAGGCAACAGGCTGTTACTCATTCTTTTGTACCAGATACATGCCCTCAAAAATCAAATTAGGAAATTATGGTATTTCACGCTGATCATTCGCTCTTAACAAAGCAGGGCTGACATGAGCTGGCTGCTGTCAGCATTACATTATGCCCGTGACAGGGGAAAGGAGTCTCAGAGTTAGAGATGTGTTCAGCTCAGATATACACTACAAGTTGTCTCAGCACTAGTAGAACAGTAATGGCAATTTTCCAGTAAGAAATTCAGGCATTTTCAAGAATTTTTTCAGGCATTTGATAGACTCAATCAGTTTTTCATAAATTCAGGGAACACAGCTTTTGCTTTTTTAATCTCCCTGATTTACTGAAAATGTATGTTGATGTGTTGCCCTGCAAACAGCCAGTGAGGATTTTTGTGTGGCAAACACAAAGTTGCTGGATTTTTTTAACACCTATGTACAATAAATAATGAATGAAATACCCTACGGTAAAATGCAATGCAGATAAGTCAACTGAGTCCAAAAATTAAATGTGAACCAGATGCTTTAATGTTTTAAAGAGCTGGCAGGATGTCATCATGCCAGAACAAGGACTCTGTCAGGACAGCTGTTCTACACACTGAGTCCCAGCTGCAAACGTGATGTACCTTTCTGAAAGCAATTCAAAATTGCCATAAATCCTTTGCTAATAAGTTTCTCTGAGGTTTCAAAATGACTTTGGTAATGATTAGATTTCTGGTATAAAAAGATTTGCTTACTGAAGAGCTCCACTATTCAACATACAAGAGAAATTATAGTTAATGGACACTTAAAAACATTTCATTTGTCCTTGCCTGGGTCACCAGGCTATGACATTTCTTCTGTACCATTTATTTTTAGTAGAAAGAGTACTGTAATAATTGTGCCCAGTGATTGAAGATGAGGACAGACAGTAACTCCTTTGAAACAGAGCTAGGAGCAGGGATAGAAAAAAAAAGGCCAAATATTTTTCATCCTTTGAGATGAGAGTTTTTTATAACACTGAGAAAGTTGTATGTGTGTTTTACTTTCAGCATTTCTTGTACTGCTTAAATACCTTATTGAATGAGACCAACAAGAGATTTAAAGTCTTATAGTTCACAGACAAAAGAATACAAAACATCTCATAGTCCTCTTCACTTTTTGGTTATTTTTGTTTTACTAAAACATTCTGTTTGTCATTTTAGCTTAAATATTTGTCTGCGGAATCTTTTCTTCTAAATTATTCTGTTCAGGGAGCTTTTGGGCATCAATCATTGCAAAAACAACCTGCAAAAGACTACAAATGACAGTCATTCATCATCTGAAACAAATGATTCTAAGTCTGTCAAAGGACAAACTCTAAACTTGCATTCTTTCGTCAGGAGACTCATAAGCAAAATAGATTAATTTTGAAATTGCACCAGGGAGAATTTGTGAAGTGCACAGATAAATAGAAAACAAGGTTCCATTAGTCCTCAAGGGGAGCTGCTTTGCTTGCTGCTTTGTTCTGCTGGATAGCTGTGGAGGTTTGACACTGCTCAGATTCCTGGCACCCACCAAAGCCACTCTCTCACTCCCCTTTGCAGCTGGGCAGGGGAGACAAAATGTTACAAAGGGTTCGTGGGTTGAGCTAAGGACTGGGGGGGATCACTCATCCAATACCACCAAGGGCAAAACAGGCTCTAATTAGAGATATGAAACGAATGCATTGCTAACAAAATCAGAGCGGGACAATGACAAGTAAAACCCTCAAAAACAACTTCCCCAGCTCTGCCTCCTCCTCAGCAGTGCATGGAGACATGGAATGGGGGTTAAGGTCACACACTGTGCTTGTCCTGCTGCTCAAGGAGAGGAGTCCCTGCTCCACAGTGGGGTCCCTCCCTCAGGATACAGTTCTCCATTAACTTCTGCACTGGGGTTCATCCCACAGGAAGCAGCCCCCTGTGATCTGCTGCAGTGTGAGTCCATCCCATGGACAGCATTCCGCCTCATGCTGCTGCGGAGTGGGTCACTCTTCCCTGGGCTGCTGTCCCTCAAGGAAAGGCTGCTCCAGCGGGGGCTCCTCCCTCCATGGGCCTCTCCCAGGATCACAGCCCCCTCTCAGGCATCTGCCTGTTCTGGAGAGGGCCTTCTCCAGGGGCTGCAGGTGGATCTCTGCATCCCTGTGGATCCAGGGGCTGCAGGGACACAGCTGCCTCACCATGGGCTGCAGGGGAAACCCAGCTCTGGTGCCTGCAGCACCCACTGCACCTCCTGCACTGACCTCAGTGTCTGCAGAGCTGGTCCTCTCACATGTTCTCACCCTACTCTTCTCTGCCCATAACTCTGTCTGCTCGATAATTTTATTTTCTTTATTTTAAAATCTGTTATCACAGAGGTGTTATCAGCATTTCTAAGTTGGCCCAGCCCTGGCCAGCATCGTGTCCATCTTCAGAGCCATCAGGGGCTGACTCTGCCAGACATGGAGGAAGATTCCAGCAGCTCCTCACAGGACCCCCCTCTGTAGCCCCCCTTCTACCCAAAGCAAGCTGTGCAAACCCAATACAATATCTTATTGCTCCTGTGAACAACGAAGGGAAAGAGCAGCAGGGGATGGCAGGAATTAAGAATGAGCAACAGGATGGATTTCTTGTCATGACAAGGCTATTTCCCCAGCTAGGGCATTTCCAGAGCACATCATTCAGGGTGTGCCTGAATATTGGGACAATGCTCGTGGCATAGACCTCCTTGGGGTTTGATAGATTTTCTCCCTTATATTTTCTTAAAACCTACTACCCCTTCAGCATGAGCTTTCAACCCAGGGCAAAGAAAGTGAGGTCCTGTTCCTGACTTCTGCAAGTGCTAAGTCTCTGTTTGGTCCACAATTTTGTCTGTAGACTTGCTTCTCTAAACCATGCCCACATGTCACACTCCCTAAACCCTCCAAGGAATTTGCCCATAATGGTTGTTGCATAGAATGTTTTTCAGGGAAGAGGTTTTATTTAATTTGACTGCATAGAACACAGTGTCCATTAATGCCAAAAACTATAGTTAGAACCCTGTGTTTCTAAACAAACAACTATGTTTATTAGTAAATTTTATCAGCGTTTTCATAAAAAGGCAAAATAAATTTGATGCCTTTACAGGGAAGGGGTATTTATCAGAGCTAAAAGAGATTTGGTTATATGACCTTTTAATAGGCTGCAGTCAGTATTCTCAAAATGAGAAGGAAACAGAAAACTGAAAAGATGTTACAAAATAGTCACAGCCTGCTGCTAGAATGACAATATCACTCTTGGAAATACTGTTAAAAGCAGAAAGAAAGACAACAAAGGGGAGTAGTTAAATATTTACCATCTGAAACTTGTAAAGGACTCAGCAATACCATAGCTCAACTGCCCTCAGTGTCTTGCCTCAGGAAGATCTGGGTTTCTTGGAACCAGAACATAATTCTGCTTTGTAACATGTCAGTGTTTCAGGGTCAAGAGACTAAGAGAGCAGAAGTGCTGTACAGCAGTGCATCTGTCTGGATTGCTGAAAGATTAATGGAAAAAAAGAAAGCAGTCAAAGATACCAAAGGCCAAAACAAGCATAAGCTGAAAAAAAAAAAAACCCAAAACAAACCCTCAGCTGCACACAACACACACCAAAACACTTAGCAGAAAGTCTTACTGTTAAATTTGTCATGAGTCTGATTACAGAGACACTTCTCCAGCACTATTGTGGGGATGCAAGATTAGGCAATCAAATCAATTCAGAAACCACCACTTTGTTGCAAACATTATTTTAATTACAATTGGCAAAGGCTAGAAGAAATCATACAGAAGTGGCAACCTTCTGTGAAGTTTTTATCTAGCAAATTTTGTGTATGAAACTAACACCATTCCACGAGATGCTAAACAGCTTTTATTTGTGTGAAGCTAAAACCACTGGAAATAATCAACATTCACAATTGCATTCCTAGCTCTACAAAAAAAATCTCATTGGTTATCTAGCTAGATAGGTGGATTTACAAACCCATATGCCATTTCAGGAACTGGCTGTTAAATTTATATGTAAAGAAAAAAAATAATGAAAGAATGGGTCCAGCGTCTTTTCTGAGTGACATTAAGAAAAAACAGGGAGACCAATAGCTATTAATTCACAGTTCTATGAATACATAAAATTAACTTTGCCTCACTTTTCATGTAATCCTATTACTTAAAAATAGGCAATCAAACTGGAGCTAAATACAAGTTGGTATTGCAGCCTAACTGGCTTCTTAGAGCCATTAAGGGGAATACTTTCCTAAGACAAAGCTTATAATTATTTGAAAAAAAGAGTAATTTTGTGTGCCTGTATGAGGCCCAAATATTGTTGCAATGTTGAACTGAGAGACTGTTTTATACTGAGGCAATAACTCTTGTCTTATTTCCAGTGCCAATGGAATATTAGAGTAAGCATGAATGTATTAAGTGTAAGATTATATATTATGGACCTCAGCTTTGTTTGGCTTGTTTGTTTGGGTTTTTTGTTTGTTTGTTTGTTTAAAACAGCATAATAGTCTTCATTAATGGAGTAAAAAAGCAATTCCAGAAGTTCTCAAAGCAGTTTTTACTACTTTTGTGTGACATTGCCTGGTTGGATGATAACCAGGTAAATGTAGAGTTCTAGTTTTCCTTTTCAGGTTTTTTCAGGGACCGGGGGAATTTGTGGTGGTATCTTTTCCTTTTTTTTTTTTTTCCCCTTTTTTTTCCACTTACAAGTAGGAAATAACAAAAGAAACGTTATGATTATTTATGAAAATTTTTTTTTTTCCTTTTTTTCCCAGAAATTTGGAAGAACACTGCTTAGCAAGCCACATAGCTAAATAAAATTGTTTGTTCTTAGCTTTTCACAAGGTTGCATTTAAATGATGCTGCAACATTAGGAAAAAAGACCCAGAGGTTGTATATGAACATAATATAATTAAGACCTTGCTTATACTAAACTGGACTCTGGACATGGAGTTCTTTAGTTTTACTGACACTATATCTTCCTGATCAAAGAAGAATTGTATTTGGATGGTGTATTTTTATGTTTAGAAAGCAGAAAAGTATATTAGAAAGTTTAAATTAAAAAAAAAGTAACAAATGGGTTGATTTTGACAATTGATTTCTTTTAAGTGAATTATTTGATTAGCTTCAAATAAATGATTTAATGTCACTTTACACTTTATACTATAATTCTATTTGAATTATATTGAATTTGAATTCTATTTGAATTGTATTTGAATTATTAATTCAAATAGAAATATTACATGTTTGAAACGAGGAGAGTAAGATGCACAAGGATGCAGTTGCAGCCCACCAGATACTATCATCAATTTTGGGATTTTGTGTACGCCTGTGTCAGGCCCAGAGACACAGGACAAGTATCAACTGAGCTATTACAGCTGTGAATTAAAGGGGAGGTGGGGGAAAATAGCTTTTTTCTGGGCCATAAAGTGATTTTCCAAACATGCTAAAACCTACCCCTTAAGCTTGTACTTTTAATTTAAGCTGTATTTCAGGCAGTGGGTTGTGTCGGTTGAAAATTCAGGGGGAACATTTTTCAAATGTTTTCTGCATTTCCTTTTACTCTGATGGCACTCTGCATTAATAGCTTTACACTGTACCTTGCCATCTGTATTTGGATTAAAGATGTACCAGCACTGAAACATTCAGGGGTTCAACCAGGCCATGCTGAAGAAGAGCATGGGATGCTTTGCCAGAGGAATTGCCTCTTTGATTTGGGATTTTTCACTGACAGGTTTTTGCACACAAATAATTCTATTTATATTAGCTTTATTCAGTCATAATGCACTTTAAGCACCACATGTTGTCCTCAGAGAGAGTTTACAGATTTCAAAAAGTTAGACCTTTTTTTTTTTAATTATCAATTATGGCATTCAATTGCTCAAACTGCATGATAGTTTTACTATTGGCTCTAAATATTGTTTCTGAAAGAGGCATATCTTTCAATAGTTTCTTTATTTTTTTTTCCTTTTGTTTTTCCCCCTCCACCTTAAATAAAGAATAAAGTAGCTTCATTTCTATTATGTTACATCTGTGCTAAATGTGTTTGGCTCCCACTCTGCTTTCTTTTTCCTCAAGGAAGAGAGAAGTGGGAGCAAATAGAATTTTGAAGTTATTCTTTGAGCAGATTTGAGGTAGAGAAAAAATGAAGAGGAAGGATCTGAGCAGTGATAACCACTGAACAATGAGGCTAAACCAAAACACATCAATGTAATTACAGCTGCTTTATTCCAGATACAACCATTGCTCCCATATCATGTCTCAAAACGGATCTAAAAAGAGAAGGCTCACAAAGGGTAGAATAACATGTAAAATTTATATGAAACTCTTCCACAAATTATCTCCCAGAGTCCTGCAATTTGTCACCCAGCACTTTCAGGGCCACATTTTGATTTGAACTCGTACCCCGAGGGTCCATGTAACTTCTCAGCATTCACCTCATCTTGTCAGAAATTTCATAAAAACTTGTTATTTATATTTTAATGTCCATTATCAAAGAAACCACTTTCAGAATTCAGCTCAGAGAACTAGACACCCTGCTGCCTTCCAGTTCTGTGGAGCAGTAGTTGGTCTGTGGCTATGCCCACGTGCCAGGTTTCAGGGTAGGGGCTGACAATGTCCCAGCTGGGTTTGTTGCCCCTTCTCACGCCCCCAGGAGCTTCCCATGCACAAAGAGAGAGAGGATCAGGACGTTTTCAGCTGTGTGGATGTTCATCCTGGCCATAGCAGACATGAGCCTGAAGCATGGAGAGGAATCCTTCCCCTTTTACAGCTTTTGGTGGGCTGAAACATGACTGCCTGCAGGGGCTGCTGGTCACTGGAACTCGCCAGAAATGTGCAAAACAGCAATAAGCAAAGGACACAGACTCAGGAAAACCCAGATACACTGCTGGGCCTGAAATGCATGCTGTTTATCACATTGTTTATGGCAGCAGCTTCGCTTGGAGAGAATCAAGTTCATGCAGTGGTGGAAGGAGGTCTTTCCCAACCTGGTGTGCTCTGCCTCAAGGGCTGGTTGGCAGAAACTCTCCTGTGGCCAGTTCAGCTCAGCAGGTCTGAAGCACTTGAGATGGCTGCTAAGGGGATGGTTGGAATTACAGATTTGGCCAAATTTCCATCTGCAAAATTAGGACAATAATTTCTTATTATGTGTTGCAAGGCTTCTGAAAACCCCACTGCTAAGCACTGCAAAAGGACAAAACCATAATTTTCTGTGTCATTGTAATTTTTTAATATATTTTCACTCTATTTAAATGGAAGGCATCTCAGGAATTTAAAGCATCAGTAACTGTCGTCTCAGTTAAGTTTGACAATAATTTTTTTTTCCTTCCCAAATTGGCTATAAATTACCATAATAAGCAAGCAAGACTTACACCACCTCCCACAATATTTATGAGTAGGAGTCAACTGATTTTGTACAACTGGCCATTCTAATCAGTGCTGTTCTGTACTAAGAATGAATTATCACAAGGTCAATACTTGATGTAAATTTATATTTACAAGGCATTATCAGTGAAAAAAAATTGTATTTGTAAAATTCGACAGAAAATGACACAAACCCATTTCACTTTGTGCCAGAAATATAATGAGGTCTGATAATGGCAACAGAAATGAATCCCTTTTGTGACAAATCTAAGATTTTAACCTTATGAAGGGATCTCCTTAGAGCCATATATAAGCACTACTGCAATACCCTTGAAAGGAACAGATGGTTTTTATTTTCCCAGAGGGACATCTTCATGTGGATGAAGTACAGTGTTATTAATGGTCATAAAATCATTTGCAAATATTTTAAACACAAATATTAGCATATCTCACACTTGGCAAATGCCTTCCTATGAAGGAAGACATATATTTCCTTTCCTTTGAATTCCAGAAACAGATTTTCCTTGAAACTAGAAGTACTACTGTAATCAAGGACTTTCTAGGTCAGTTCAACTAAATATTCAGGTGATCCTGGTGAAAACTCAGGAAATGAAGGAAATTAATGATCAGGTTTTAAAAGCACTGTGCACTTCAACACTGGCCTTTCACATGCCACCCTGTTTGTGACAGACATCCTGCATTAACACATTTGTCTAGAATTTCTTTCATTGCCTAAATAATGAACAATAATTGTAAAACTTACAATGAAATGACATAACATACAGCACTATGAACCTAACCTTGATATTTTCATCCCTCCTTTATCACTACTCCTTTCATAGGAATTGGATACTGACTGTACTTTATATTTGAGGTTTAGTCAATGCTTAAGGACACTGACATAAGGAATTCAACATTTGTACATCCCAAGCCTGTTTTCTTCTATGAAGAGTAGCTCGATACTATCACTGCTCCTTTTCTGATGTTCCAGGGAAGCAAAAGAGAAGCAGATTTAATCCCTGCAATGTCAGTTTTGGGAGAAACACATACATAAATTAAGCTTGCTATTTTCAGAAGATATCCAAATCTAATTTTGTAGTTTATTTTCTCTTAAGATTGACTCCACCTTATTGTGGATTATTTTTTGTTTGTGTCCGGATCAAAATTGTCTGGAGTAAGTTGCTGATAAAGATCTCTCTGCTTTGCCTAACTTTAACACCAAATTTCTAAACCTCCTAAAGAACTGGTGGAAATTAATTAAGTGGATAAAACTAGAACTGTACTCTTTCTTTTCCACCTAATTATCTGTTTTATTTTTTTTTTCTAACTTTCAACTGTAACTACCATAGTCTGTGAGTTACAGCTTTTTCTTTCTGGCTTTTTTTTTTATCTCCCCACTTAACTTTTAAAGTATAACTTCGTTCTACCAAAAATCTCCATTTTTATCTTTCTGTTTCCAGTCTATCACAGGAAATCCGTCAGTGAGAAATCTGGCTGATGCCAACAGAAGGAATAAAATCCCTATAATTGCTCTGTGGCACAGATTAGCCTTTTAATGGGCTGGGAGCTTTGCATCCTTGGCTGACCAGGTTGTTAGGGTCCCAAGACTGGCAATGAGCAGCACCAAAGCCTTCTGCATGGAGAGAGGACTGAAGCTCTGAAGAGCTGGCCAAAAAGATTAATTTCTTGTGAATTAGCATAAGTTACAAGACTAACTCAATTGGCTCATTTAGTTATATATTTGTACCAGTGATTTTTTTTTCTTTCTTTGGGTAACTGTAACAATTTGAAACTTCACTTTTTTATTTTTCTGATCTGTCTTTTCTTTCAGTTCCCTCTCACAACTGAAATCTCAGCACTACTGTCCTGTTGTTGTTGTCACGCTCCTGGTATCCACTTTTAGCATATTCTAAACCTTCTGTGTTAATGATGAGTTTTACATCACAAAGTGGCACTTATTCATTGCACTTTAGCAATCCACAATATTGTGGAAAACCAAACCTTTTTCTTTTCACAGAATCTGACAAAAGAACCCATCAAGCCCAACTCTTAAGTGAATGGACCTGTCCCCCAGCCTTGGCATTATTAACACCACTTCCACTTTAATCAACTGAGCCAATCTCAGTGGCTTTTTTTGCACATCTTGTTCAAATACATTAGGAGTTGCACTTTTGACCTCAACCTGAATCAGGAAAGCTTCTCTGATATTTAGCAGAAATGTTTCTACACATTTCTATGACATTTCTCTGCAAAAAAAAAAAAAAAGACTACTAATTAGTAAAATAGTTTTAAAGGCTATTTTAGACTATAGACTTTAAATCATGAAGCATTTAAAATCTAAATCAAATGTATTTTAAATATTTTAGACTATAGACTTTAAATCATGAAGCAGTTAAAATCTAAATCAAATGCACTCAGTGAATTTCTGGTTTATGATACTTGAGGAAATAAAAGGGCATTAAAAACCAAAACAACCACACAAACAAACAAACAAAATGCCATCAAGAAGCTAAGTTCAGGTCAGAGTCTCAGCACTAAAAGTGAAGCATGTGCTTAAAATAGAAGAAAACCTTGATATTTTCATCCCTCATTTACCACTACTCCTTTGATAGGAATTGGATACTGATTGTACTTTATATTTGAGGTTTAGTCAATGCTTAGGAACTCTGCTTCTCTTTTGCTTCCCTGGAACATCAGAAAAGGAGCAGTGATAGTATTGAGCTACTCTTCATAGAAGGAAAACAGGCTTGGGGTGTACAAATGTTGAATTCTTTATGTCAAAATTGACCAAGGACAATTTTGAACTGTCACAAAAGCATCCAAGTCTGAAGGTTCACATGCCCTTGTTTATGGCCAGTAAGACTGCAGGTATTTGCAGAGTCACAGCTGGATAATTCTCTTTTTTTTAGTGCCAATCAGCTTCACACACTGGGTGCTGGTACAGCTGGAGCAGCAACTCTGGTGTTGCTGCAGAAGTTTGGGAAACAGGCACATCCAGGAGGAGAGACTTTCCAAACTTTCCTGTGTCTTACTGATGAAACTGAGCCAATGAAGCATTTCCTGAAGAGGCAGATATTAACACTCTCATCAAGGTTATTTAAACCTCATGCTGGCCTCGGTTGCTTCGTGTGGCTTATTGACAAGATTCTGTGCTGTGACATTATCCTGAGCAGTGGCACCACAGGATTAACTCGTTGACTTTCACCTTTCCTGGTGAGCTGGCCAGATGATGCCACCATATGAGATCCCTGCCCAGCCAGCCAAAGGCAGCCTGAAGTGGTCAGCATGCCAGCAAATCCCTCCTGTGATATTTGGGCTCCCCTAACAAAGTCTTTTGAACAGATTTCTCTGTCTGTCACCACCCAGGACAGATATTGCTGTGAGAACAGATTGATTAAGTGATGGAAAATTACTTCTCTGAAGTGAAGAACTAATTTAATATAGTCAAAAATGAATGCTCTATACTAACTAAACTTACTCTGTTCACATTGTAAAATGTACTTACAATTTTGTTTTGTTATATGAATTTAATGGTTTGTGGGGTTCTTTTTAGTTTTTAGACTATACTAAAATGTTTTTATCTAATGCATTAATTATTTGTAAATTGATTTTATTTTTTCCCTGATGACTTTCCAAACCCTCTTGGCCTCCTTCCTTGGCACGTCAGAATTTAGAAGCCAGTTTCCATGGATCCTGTGTCTTCAGATTTTAAGTTAATTTTCCACAATGTTCATATCATTAAAAGTAGATATCTTAAATATTTGTGAAAACAAACAAAGAAAAAAGTGCTGGTCTGGTCAGTCAATATTATTTTGTGCAACTTTAATTTTCTATGAAGCAGCCTCCATGAGGCTGAAGAAGTTAATCAGCTAGGGATGTGAAATAAAAACCTGTGACCTTTCAGTGGATTCTGCCTAAAAGCACCTGAAAATATCAGGTAGGTTTATTTAAACAGTGTAAACTGTAGTAATGTGTTGAGTTAATTATAGCCTTGAATCAGTTCCAGTTCTAAATATATCTGAGCTAAGTGCATAGCTTGGGGTAAGCAGGCAAAAGATGGCAAATGGATGGATCTCTGTGGAGCTCTGGAAAGGCAGGTTTGATGCTGCTGCTGGAAGAAGGTGCAGTGTATGAACTCCTGTCACAGGGTGGGTATAGACATTGAAAGGGGCATCCTTAGAAGCAGTTTTTTCCTCTTGCAGCTTCCCACATCCCACTAGTAACAAGAGTCAACAAATTTTCTAATTATTGGTTTCCATTGCGTCTCAGCCTCCTTAAGTCTTCATCCCCATCCATGGCTGGAATACAGTGATCATAGCCCCTTATTTTGAACACAATGAGAAGTAATTCAGCCAATGCTACAGAAGCACCTTTTATTAGATGATGCCTAATAAGACAAAAAGATAAGAAATCTCAGGTGTCATTTGTGTTAGCACAAAAGGGTGAAGGCTGTTTATTGGCTGGTGGCTAGCTGACACAGCTAGTTCTGTCACATTCAAAAATTCAATGACATCAAGTTTCATTTCTGTCTCCATACTTGTCTTCATGCTATGCTCATTTTTACAGGCTGCACTCACAGCTTGTGCTGTCAGGAGAAGGTTGGTTGGCAGGTCTGGAAGAAGGGTGGGGGATAAAATTTCTGAGATGAGCACATCAGTGACTCTGCTGCCACCGCTGTAGGATGTGAGTGTCAGGTGAGCAACACCAGCTCTAGATGAGACACTTCTGCCTCAGCTGATACACAGAAAATAAATTTCCCTTTGATCAGGGCATGTGAAACATAATTTAATGCTGAAAGCACTCAGTTATCATCCATCATTAGAGGGGAGAGAAAAGAAAAAAATTAGATTTTTCATTTTCTTCCTGATTTTCAGGAACTACTCCTGCTCTTCTTTTGTTTGTTGTTATCTGCCAATACAGATGACATAGATTGCTTAGGTGTCTCAGGATCTAAGGCAATTTTGGGCTAATTGTTATGAAGAGGAGAGTGCATGAATAAATATGATCATACAGTTGCTCTTGCTTCCTCATGCTTCTTTCTGAACCACCCAATCTGGACACTCATAGAAACAGGAAAATGGGATTTGGTTTACTATAGCAATATTTTAAAAAAAAACTATTCTTTTCATATTTTTGAATATGAGTATCTCAGTAATAAACATGAGAAGAGGATAAGGAAGCACTCATCTAATTATTTCAACTGTCTCGTTCACAATTCTCTCAGTTCCATTAAGTGTGTTATTCCATATGTGTAAGTCTTGCTTTGCAGGAAAAAAAAATGTAGACTGTCTCAACTCCAAACCCAAGAACCTGCAGTATTTATAAAATAATCAATATTCTTTCAGAGACACAAACTTCAACAGCAGATTAATGTACAGTAAGGGAAATAGCTGCACATTTTCCCTCTCCTATTTCTGTGGAAATAGCTGAATTGTTTCATCCCTGTTTAACCCAGCTTTCAATTTTCACTCAGATCCCATAGCTCAGTAAAAACTCTTTCACCAAAGAAATAAAAGGAAAATAATAAAACAAACTCCCAAACAAACGCAAAATAAAATCCTCCCAGTGCCAATTTCATTGCCAATCCTTTATGTGAGTTGGACCTAACTGCTTTCTATTGAGAATAAAACAAAACTCCAACTGATGAGGTCAGTAATGTAATTTTGCCTGAAGCAATCTGATAAACAAAATGCCAACAGCAAAGTGAATATTCTGCAAAGATAATAGGTTGAAGATAGATCTCAGTCCCTCAGGGCTGGAACCAGCTCAACCAAGGACTTATGCACACAGCTTTCAAGTACTCTGCAGCCTCTCTCCTCTCTTGAAACATCAAAAATTATACTAAATACCAATACATAATTTTCTCCTCTAATTAATTTTTCAATCCAGGCTGGAATAGTCATAATAATTAAATTTTCTGTGAAAAATAGCAGCTATATCTCCAAAGACAATGTGGCTTGATGAAACATCAGGAATCAGAATGAAACATCTGCATGTAACAAATTCTCCTCTGGCAATAAACTTCAAAGAGCTGTGGATGAATGTAGTACCTATTTATATGTGCATAATACCTCTGCATTCAAAGCTGTGAGAGGAGTTATCAGAAAGCTGTTTTCTATTTTAGCAATACTCTTCATATATTTTTTTTTCCTTTAACTTTGTCCAAATTAAGAAGACCCAAAGGAGGAATATTGAGCACTTTTCATTAACTTAATAGAATGTTAAATAAAGAAAATAACAAAAGGATATTCACAAAGCCTTTTTGCTCCATGAGGAGGAGTTATTTCAAGCAGAGGATATACATGCAATTGGTAGAAGCCTCAAGGCCACTTTTTAAAATTAAAAACACATCCTGGACTAATGCCAGTGGTAATAGAGCTCCACCAGTCTCACCTACTTCACCTGTCTCAGGATCCGAGTCTGGACTGAGCCACTCAGCTGATTTTTCTTTAGAGTCAGCAAGGATGGGAATGTCCAGTAGCTCAAACATCCCATTCCTTTCCTCACCTGGCATTTAGAGAGCCTTTTGAGCATGAAGCATCTCAGACAACAGTCTTACACTAACCACAGTATTCAAAGGAGCCTTGAGACTGAAAGGTCTGGATTGATACCCCTAGATAGTTATAAAAACACTTTCATGGGCACCTAAATACTCTGCAAAATTAGAACTGGGATTTTCAGTAGTTTGATTCATAATTCATCCTTGTTTTAGTGCATAAGTCAGGAACTTATACTCCCCTATTACAAAAAGCACGATTAAAACTCAGCGTTGATCCTTTACACATAGCTGTCATGGCTAGTAGGATTTCTTCTCTTCTTGCAGAGTTTTCTAATAGCCTTTGAAATATGTATCTCTAGTAACCAAAGATCCCACTGGTGTGATATTAAATACTCAGCTAACTGCCTTTGAAAGATGATCCTCAACCAGCCAGTTATCAAGGTCATGCCATTATTTGTCACTTTATGGTTTGTTGATGATTGTGTGAAGGGAGTGAGGAATTCACTTCTTCTCCATATAAATCCCACTGGGCTACTCTGAAAAAAAAATTAAGTAAAGTTAGAGGTACATTGAAATTGCCAGTGTTTTTCATATTGTGTCACCAAATCAATTCTTTGCAATTTCCTTAATAACCAACATTGTTATTTAATGAGGATGGCTTTGTAATGATCAAAAGTTACATGCTTATGTGGAGTGTTTTTATAATTACTATCATTATTGTCTTAGGCTCTGGCATTATTCAATAATTAGACTCCTACTTGTTGGAAGGCACCAGTGAAACTCAATTTATCGCATGTAAATATCTCTAAAAGGTATCTGAAGCAGCACTAAATAACTAAAGAGGAAAGCAGGCTTGAATAAGTTTGGCTCAGAGTGCTGGATTTATCAGGCTGAATTTGACAATGCCTATGTTCCAAGCCCCACCCAAAAGAGACAAAAGGCAAAAAAGGCACAGCAATTTCTCTTCTGGAAGCAGGAGCACTACCAGGAGCCCAATCTGTTTGCAGCGAGGTTCAGAGCTGGGAACTAAGCTGAGCTGACACAGGAGCAGCTGTGGGTCCACCGAGGGGAGGACAGGCACAAAGCATCTCCAGCATGACACAAACACAGCCTTTGTGCATTTTAATCAGCTCTGAGTGGGCAAAGCAGGAAATTGAGTCTGCCCAACATTCTTTTTAGTGTAAGGAAATATAAACTTAGTGCTCTGCAAACCAGCAACACAGAAAAAAAGGTGCTTATCAATTTATCAGTACGGTTATGAACTAATTAATTCCATATCCTGAGCCAAGGCTGGGGGTTTCATCCCCATATGGGTCCATTCACTTAAGAGTTGGCTTGATGGTCCTTGTGGGTTCCCTTGTCGGATTCTGTGAAAAGCAAAAGGTCTGGTTTTCCACAAAATTGTGGATTAATAAAGTACAATGAATAAGTGCCACTTCTGTGATGTAAAATTCATCATTAACACAGAAGGTTTAAAAAGTGCTAAAAGTGGATACCAGGGGTGTGAGGACAACAGGACAGTAGTGTTGAGATTTCAGTAACTTGTGAGAGGGAACTGAAAGAAAAGAGAAGTCAGGAAAAAGAAGTGATTACAGATAATTACTTGTTGTATTTTTCTTTCATTTTTCTTATTTTCTTGCATAAACCAATTCTTGCATAAACCTACACTTTTCTTCCTACACTTTATACCATGAGTGATCATTGTGCAACTTGCACAGTGCCTCACCTGGGTTATAAAGTTATAAAAGTGTTTATAAAGTTCTGTAAGTGTTATACAGTTATATATAGTTATATATATATAACATATATATAACTTAAATGTATAACTATATATATTATATAAGTTATAGTGTTATCTATATATAACATATATATAACTATATATAACTTAAATGTATAACTATATATAACTTATATATATAAGTTATATATAGTTATATATGTTATAGTTACATATATATATATGTGTATAAATTTATGTAGGTTTGTAAAGGTGTTTATAAAATTATCAATCCTTTATGAACTAATTAATATCATATCCCGAGTGTTGTTCAAATATTTTATTTGTCCTCTTTTCCTGCATAAACCAACTTTTCCTACACTTGTCTTTCTACACTTTATACCATGAGTGATTACTGTGCAACTTGCACAGTGCCTCACCTCGGTTATAAAGATATAAAAGTGTTTATAAAGTTATATAAGTGTTGTACAGTTATATATATATAACTTATATAAATAACTATATATCCTATATAAGCTATAGTGTTATGTATATATAAGTTATATATATAACTATATATAACTTATATATATAACTATACATAACCTATATATATAACTATACATAACCTATATATGTAACATATATATAAGTTATATATAATTATATATATATATGTTATAAAGTTACACATATACATACATATATATACATATATATATATAGGTGTATAAAGTTATATAGGTTTAGAAAGGTGTTTATAAAGTTATCAGTCCTTTATGAACTAACTAATTAATATCATATCCTGAGTGTTGTTTTGATGTTTTATTTGTCCTCTTTTCTTCCATACACAACCTTTTCCTACACTTGTCTTTCTACACTTTATACTATGAGTGATCACTGTGCAACTTGCACAGTGCCTCACCTTGGCTACCTTTGCTGCTGGCAGAGTAAATAATTCTGGGGAGGCAAAGGCAGGTTCTGAGAGCTGTCAAAGGCAGTTTGTTGCCACAGAAACTATGCCTTGCATTTTGCTGGTTCGGTTAGTTTGTTTTAATTTCTCATGGTCTGAGAAAGGTGGTGTTCCTCTCCTGAAAAATGAAAAACCCCTGGGCAATTGGGAAGTGAAAAGGCAGCAGTCTAGACACCTGTCCCAGCTTTTCATTAGGCACAGGACTGTCTAATCCCAAGACTGATGGTGTGAGATATTTTCATTTGCAATGCATGGGGAAATTTTTTTTTTCCATCTGCTTCGCCTGCTTGGTAAGTGTATCATTAGGTAGCCTTTTCTAAAGGCTTAATTTGGAACCTGAACTCTTTTTTCTAGTCCAGTGACATAGGAAAACAATCACATTACCAAATCACTGCGTCCACAGGTCTCTCTAGACCAATCATGCAGCCATTGTGCCATTGAAAACCTCATTGCCTTGTAACAATCCATTCATTAAAAGTTTAAAATAGCCTAAAAGAAATATTAGGTAAAAAATTTACTGCACTGAAGGAACATTGGTGACAAACCAAAGCCATGCTAAAAGAACAATGAAAATTAAGAGGGCACTTGGCTCTTGTGTTGTAAGTAAGAAGCAGAATTTGGAGCTTATATCACTCTCTTTTTGACAAAAGTAAGAATACCCAACTACTCACAGACTTCTGCTGCAAGAAATGAACCTGATACAGAAGAGAAAAAAATCTTGAATTGCGGAGATGGAGAAGAAAGAGATGAAATAAGCAGAGTGTGATTTATTTTTCACTGTGTCTCATATTCAATATTCTTACATGAAATACATTTTATCTCAGTGCTCTGCAGAGCTTTGCAGAAATTCTGTGCTATAAAATCTCCTGTGTAATCATAAAACACTCGGGTTAAACATATGCTGGGGAAAATAACAAACAAAGATATTAAATGGTCAAGAGGTCTTAAACCTATTTATCTTTTTACCGCTTTACAATTGTGCTTTCTAGCTGTTATTTCTTTTGATGATGAATTCTGCTGTGATCACTATGGACATCCTTTCAGGAGAGAAGATTGTTTTTAATAAAGGGGGGAAAAGTCTTTGCTGCTTAAAATGTTTAAAAAAGTCAAGTAATTTTAGCAAATGGCAAGTAATTTGGAAAAAAAATGTCTTCTGTTCTTACACAAATTGTTGCAGTTTGAAAATTCTTTCATTACAGTGTTTTTTGTAATTATTTAATTCCAGTGTTTTGCAATTCTTTCATTACACTTATTTTTCTATACCTGCTAATTCTCAGGGGACATACAGAACCCTCCTGTTGATCAAGGCTGAAATGCTGGATCTCAAACCACACTTTCAAGAGAAGATTACATATTTTTTGTGATATATTTAAAAATTCTAGGGAAGATTACATAATAAAAAATAAAAGATAAAAAATAGAGATGCTTTTGAGCTCCATCTCTCAGGAAAAATAACATTTCTTTTGTCCATTTTTTAAAACAGGGTCTTGATTAATTTTACACTTCTCTCAGTCTCCAAACCTTTCAGGCAGCCCACTAGACATATTGCACAACTTGAAAAATAATTGATTCCTTTTGATTAGTGAAAACATGTAAAAAGCTGAGCCTACTGCTCATTGCTGTTTTCATTGCCCACTGAATAACTTGGATTTGTTAAACCTCTACCCACTGCAGGATGCAACGGGCCCTCTAATGGATTTACATCAAGTTCCCATGAAATAGCAAAACCAGTAGTTGCAAGTTTTTGTTACAAAACATAAAACAAAACAAATACCTGCATTAAATGCTCCCACTTTTCCTGAAATGTCAGACACTGACTGTGGAATGATATTGGGAAAAAAATACATGAAAAGTATATACAAATTGCAAGAAAATTATTAATCCCTTTCTCCATCAATCTTTATTTCAATATGTATTGTTGCGGTGAGGTTGTGAGGGTCCCCAGGACAAGGTGAGAGATGAGACTTTGACTCCAAGTTCTCAGAAGGCTGATTTATTATATTATGATATTATATATAAAAGAAAATTATATAATAATACTATACTAAAGAAAGAGAAAGAATACATCAGAAGGCTAGACAAGAATGATAATAAAAACCTGTGACTGACTCAGAGAGCCTGACACAGCTGGCTGAGGTTGGCTATTAATTAAAAACAATTTCACATGCTGGGTAAACAAGTCTCCAAATCACATTCCAGACGAGCAAAACATGGAGAAGCTGAGGCTTCTCATCTTCCCAGGAGAAGAAATCCTGGTGAAGAGATTTTTCATAAAATATCACAGTGACAATGCACAGTCAGTACCTATTATACGATATAGATTAGGTTGAAATCTGCCTTAATAGATAGTCTTCATTTGTTATTTAGTGACAATCTATAAAAACAAGGACTTTTTTTCTCTAAGTTTTAAACACTAGAAGATAAGGAAAAATTGTACTTTCTACCCACCTTCCTTTGGGTTGTTCCACATGGATAGAGAAAGCCTCTTTCAGTGTTCTCTGAGATGATCAGAGAGATGCAGAAGTTTGTCCTTCCTAACCCCTCTGCCCTTCATAACCTCTCTGCCCTCTTCTCCTCTTCAAAGAAGAGAAGAAATGAAGAATGGAACACTTGTCCTTTTTGATTCCTCTTGCCATTAGTCCAGCAGAACCAGAGCTTGCTAATAAAGAGGTTATTTACATAGACACCCAGGGAACCCTCTCCAATCAGGTGTCACAGCTCTGAGGTGGAGGAGGCAACCATCCAGAAAGACCAGTGAGTGCTAGAGTTCCATGCACACCCACTGCTTGAACTGGCCTTGCCAAAAGACCAGTCCTTCTCCTTTACAAACAGAAAGGGAATAAGTGAGAACTGATTCCTCTGGTCTCAAATGTCTGACAGTTAAATATTGAGGCATTGACTGAGGCATTTGTCAAGGCTGGTCTAATTTGCCTACATAACAAAGAAAAGTTGACAGTGGTCAAGTCCAGAAGGGTGAGTATGACTTAAAAATAACCTTTTTAAAGGTAGATAAGACAAATTTTCTCCTCAAAGTTCCTATTATCTTTTCACTGACAATACAATGTTCCAACTTAGATATGCATAATTTTTAGAGCTATAGGGATCTATAGTTAGAGTGCAACAATATTGTTTGAAGAAAATGAGACCTAAACTTGAAAAACTGAAAGGAAAGACATTTGAAGGAGATTTGAGGATCTGAGTTTGCACGATGAACTCTTTTTCAGGCCATGGACATTCTGCTTCTTTGATACTCAACACGCATTTAAAACCTGGCAATTAAATTCAACAACACATCTCCTTCAGCCACAGATTTACTAACTCATAGAAAAAACTCATTGTTTTTTAGGAATGTTAGATTTGATAGCCTAACAAGGGTAGCTTCTGTAACCTAAGACACATCCTTGAAATCCTCAATTGTATAATGAAGGATGTTGGAATCCTGGATGCTGAGAATTTTAAACGTTCTGTGCTTAAAGGCACAGACCCACAAGAGAACACTGCATTTGACCTGAGGCTGTGGAGAAGGCTTCCAAAATTTATTGATAGCATGGGGATTATTGGTGTGTAGTTTGATTAGAAGTGTGTAATATCATAGGGTGGAAAACTTAGAGTTTGGGATTTTAGAATGTAGAAATAAATATGAAGCAAGATGGAGGTTTTAGAGTGGAGGCCAGTTGTTCTTCTTTACCTTCTTCTTCCTTCTTCTTAATGGGTTTGGGTGGCACTCTTTAATTGGGCAGAAAAGTCTGCATTGCGTGCTTCCAGGGATGAGTTATTGGGTTAAAAGGGAAAATAATCAAAGTGTCAGTTCTTAATTGGATAGTTTAGTCTTAAAGTACCTTGTAACAAGAGACTGTTAGCCATTTTGTGCCTTGCTAATGAAAAGCTGCCAAACTCATGGTTGTGAGACTGTTTTACTGATAAGAAATAATAAACACTCGAGTCTGAACATGAACTACTGTCTCAAGTGCCTTCAATCCAGACCCAGAGAAACTGATTGCAGGACAAACTTTGGCATCTGCAGTATCCAAAAAACCCTGGAGACAGTGCATTAACTCAATTACTCTTTTTTGCATCACACAGTTCAGGCAGGGAAAATGAAGAAAAATAATGCTAGCTTGAATTGTTATTTGTCAATATAGTGTTTGTATTTGTTATATCGCACTTCCTGGTCTATCAGCTTTAGCCACACCATGCTGTAAATGTGTTAAAGTCAATCATCTAAAATTAACCCTCGTGGGTCCTATTACAATGCATCTTTCATAGTTCCATTTCTCTAAAGCATCTAGTCTTGTTTGCAGGGCCATCCTTTGAAACTTGTTTCTGGTTCATTTCTCTCTCAACAATGTCTGTCCTATGTCACGGCATTTCTAAGTCAGCATTTCATCTCAAAGTTAACATACAGATACATACTACATGAGCCTTCTGTCAAGCTTTAAAAAATTCTCTACAAATCCATTTCCCACAGTTATTTAACTCTAACTTCTCCCAGTTACCCCTCCCTCCTGTTATCCTGCATGTCAGTACAAGAGGAATAGCTCCATCTGAGTGGAAATACTCAAAGGCCATGTTTGTGTCCGTGCTGGAAAAGCTCTGTGCTCGCCCTCCCTTCGTTGGGACCCACAGCTGCTCCTGTGTCAGCTCAGCTTAGTTCCCAGCACTGAACCTCGCTGCAAACAGATTGGCCATGGCCTGATGGGCTCCTGGTAGTGCTCCTGCTTCCAGAAGAGAAATTTCTGTGCCTTTTTTCTCTTTTTTTCCCTCTTTTTTCTCCGTTAGCGATCCTGCTTCCAGAGGATGGATCACAGACCGCACAGCACCGATCGTCTAGCAGGAGGAAAAACACATTAGCCAAAGTCATTTGGTTTTAATGAGATAGAACCTGAGCTGACCTGTTTTATTTATTAATTTGAGATTATCCACAGAAAGCTATCTTTTACCTTCAGGGAGTACAAAAAGTAGAACACCTTAAGCATTAGTTTTTAATCCTAGCAGAGGTTTTTACTCTGAAAAGAGTAAGCACACATTCTCTAGTGCCTGATTTCATGATCATGTACCTGCCCTAATACAGATCACGATTTTGTATGCATTTTCAATATTTTGTATGCATTTTCATGCTTTGCACATCTATTTCTTTCTTAGATTAACTTCCTAAAATGTTAGTTCCTAAAATGTTAGTTCTAAGACAAATACATTTATTATCTACTATATGGATCTATATTGATTTTTTTTCTGATTACCATAACAATTAGATGATCCAAAGAAGTAGAAATAGGTGATGTCCCGTTGTTTTCATTTTATCATTAATTTCGCAATTGAAAGTGTAAGTGGATACGATTCATATTCTTTCATACACATCAAATGGCTTGGAAAAAGTGGGTAAGCACAGTTGATTTCCCCTCAGAAACAAGGACTTTGAATTTGTGTCCTATATTTAACCAAATGTTAATATTTTACAGATAACAAAATGATTACTTTGCAGGACAATAGAATTTCAAATCCGAAGTAAGGTATTACCAGCAGCTAAAATTTAATTTCATGTGTGTTGACAAATGACCAACACTGAATAAAATTGTTCAAAATTAGTAATACAGATAAATAGCAACAAGTTTTCAAAATCATGCATTTTAAATACTGAATTATTGTTAGTAGGTTGAATAAAAATTGGCGATAAGAACAGCTGGTTGGCAATTATTAAAAAATGCATATGCTATAAATTAATAATTTTCAGTAGTTTATTAAACGTGGAAGATCTGTTCAAGCATTTAATTGGCTTTAAATGAAACAACTATGAGGAATTCATTAGGTATTAATTAATTACTAAGCAAAGAAATTGGCACTTACTAATTAATTTGGTTGACACTTTGTTTGGCCTAGTCCTAATACACAATTTCATGTTCTATAGACGTGATTATGGCTGGATTTTAGAATCCAGATGTTTACCTAAGAAAGTGCAGTGATCAGTCATCTGCAAACAGGAATGGCAGGGGCATTTACAGAAATTGTGCCCAATTGCTGCTACCTTCACAGATGTTTTGATCTGATAAAAGAGCTCTTCCAAATCTCGTCTGAATTTACTTTTGCCTGTAAAGAAACAAAATCATTTCCTTTAAAGACAACCGATTCTGTTTCAGAGATCAGAGTGAAAAATGCATAAATTACAGTGACATCAGTTAATACTGCTGTAGGTAATTAAAAAACTTACAGCCCAGAAGACATTTGAGCCTTTTGGACTCTTTGACATTGATGTCGTTCCCATGATCATGCCCCCAGTAAGTTTGGAAAGAACCATTTCTCTTTCTTATCTTCATGTATCACTCAGCATTTCAAAAGAGCAACAAGGAACTCAAAAATAAAACATCACAGGGAGATTATTTGAGTTCTTGTGTGATTATAGTCACTGGCTTAGTGCCAGCTAACACCACCTGAGGTGTAGCATAATTGCCCAAAACTTCAGTGCTTGTCATGTTTTATTTGTTAAAGGTCTGTCAACATTATCACTATAAATCCTAGCTAGCAATGATGGAAAAGTGATACTCATTTTAGAATGTATGAATACATGAATACATGCAGGTAGAAACATTTTGTGTGTATATATATATATTTATATATATAAATAAACATATGTACATATATAAGGTGTCTGTGTGGCCTATATAATTTGTATATACATAGAGTTTAGTTATGTATGTAATTAATTTATTGCTTTAGAGTAGTCATATACCATATGTAAAACTATATTGCAAACATATTGAATATATATAAAGGTACAAAAATATTTTTCATGTAAATGTACATATATATATATATAAAATGTATAATCTATATTAACTCTTTCATTAATGCCATAAATACATATGTTTATATTTATATCTGTCTATTAATTGCAGCCTGTTTGTACCTATTTATAACTAGGAACCTCATTTAGATGCCATAGTGAGATATTCTGTGAATTATTGTGTTGAATGCTAATGGAACATAACCTTCAGCACTCAAATATGTTTTTTACTTAAATGTTCACAGTGGATGACCTGATAGTGAAATGCCTAATCAATTTATAAATAAATAGAGTCTAAACTCTACTGATACAGTATTTACCATCTGATAAACGAAGAAATTAAATAAATATTTATAGATTTATTCCTTTTCAATAGCATAGTATATTCCCAACTAGTTATAAGAGAGGAGTCCTAGATAAACTATTGTATTGCAGAAAAGTAAGGGTGGAAGGCAGAACAAAAAAGCATCAAAAAATAGTGGAGCTGGAGAAAGAGTGTTTTGGAGTTGAGACAGCAACTATTTGAAAAATATTTAGAGAAACTTGTGTGATGTAGGGATCAAACTTTCTTACTTAGAGGAGTGAGATGAGAGTTTGCTAATTAATCTTAATGAGTATTTGCTAGAAAACTATGATGTTGAGCACACTAAGAGAATACAGAGCATTCTATGAACCAGGTCATCTACACCATTGCACTCAATTTTATGACACAAAATTCGATGCCCTCATCCCTTTTGTGTCAGCTGAGAACTGAAAAATACCCATCTCAATAGAAAATCCAGTCCATCCTAAATTCTAGAGTAAGTTATATTGGAATAAAGCTCTCTAAAGATTTACAGAAAGTTCCACATGTTCACAAATAGCCCCTGCATCCTCCCAGGTGGGAGGAGTGAGGGCAGAGGTGTATTTGTGTGCATTCACTGTCTATAATTTCACCAAGAAAACTAAATCATGGACATTCTTGAATATTGCAGAACATAAATTTCTCCACCTGAGACCCAGACTCTGGGAATGCTGCATCAGTTACTCTGCATTATCATGACCCATCAGGATAATGGGATGGAAAAAGAGATAGCAATGGCTTTCCACATCTAACTTATAAAGTAGAGGTGTTACAATTTCAGTTCAGGTGTTGTACTCTAGGATCTAAAAGGTCTTTGATAGGCAAACAGAAGAAGAGTTCATGTTTCCCTTTAAAGCCTGTATTACTGAATGATGAATGAGTGGATCTAAGTGTAGTTTATCAAAAACATCCATGGGTGATAGACATTCATGCAGTGCTGTACTGGTTTGCATGAATTTATCAAATATCTCTTTTTACATTACCTTTATCTTTATAAAGATGAGCCTAGGGTTCAAACTAAGGATAAGACATAATTCAAATTCACAGATCCAAGGATACAGAGAAGTCCTCATGTTAGCTCTCCAAAAGCCTCATTTACAGACGGCTGACTTAATTTTTAGTATCTCTGATTTCTGACATAACAGATGAACTTGAGCAATAAAACCAGCACTGCCTCAAGACTACATTGTGAGATTCCCCTGTTCCTGTATCACTTCAGGAACATTCCTCTGAATGCCATAGCAGCCCCACAAGTGTCACTGCTGACATCCTGAGGCAGGGTGGTTCAGGTGGCAGTGAATAACCTCAATCACAGATCTGGTGTCAGTCTGTGCCATTCTTACCCACACTCAATAAAATGCAGTATCCTGGGAGTCAATCAACTCAGCCAATATTCAGTCAGAGGGTGAATTATTCATTATTAGAGCCACTGGTGAGCAGTGTAACAAACATACCACTGTAGTATTTTTCCATGCATTTCCCAGTTTGTTAAAACATTCCATTTTTTTTTTCCTCAAGAAAGAAGAAAATCCAGAAAGTGGACTTTTTTTTTCCTTAAAGATATCAGTTTCGTGGATTTTTTTTTCTTTCTTCCTAAATCAGGTCTGAAATTTTTAAGGCAGGAAATACCATGAGGTATTTCATGATGGCTGTGTGAAGCAGAGAACATGAATAAAGAAACACCAATGATTATGAAGAAAAGTCCAAAAGTCAAAGAATGGTTTCCATTCAGTGTGATCAGCCAAGCACAAAGCTTGATTCAGTGTGAATGGGCATGAGTGAAGCTGTTTAAATGGAAGGAAATATGACTGTCAACAGAAGACCAGGAATGTGCATGGAAGAGTGGGACAGGGTATTTGCAAGCACATCAGATTACTGACGGCAATGAGAAAAGAATCTTAAATTTTTTAGTACTAAAAAAAGCTAACACATCCCACTCCTTCAGAATAGAAAACTCCAGTTTATGAATGAACCCTATGTCCCAAGGGAGAAGCATGTAGGAAAAAATTAGGAATATTTGTAGGTATGTGCTCGAAACATGCTTGTTCCAAAGATGTCATGTCAATGGTAGGTAGAATTTGGTAAAACCTAACTGAATGTGAAGAGTGATTGAATTTGAAAAATATAACCTGTGAAACAAAAAATAAATTACATGGATAAAGTTTTAATCTGTTTTTTTTTAATCAACAATAAAAAATAAAGGGGAAACAAGCATGTGTAGGAAAAATACAATTGCAGGCAGATTTTTTTGCTCTGTTGAAGAGTTTATTATCAATTTCCAACACTCAGTGTAATTTTAAAGAATCTTTATCTTATCCAGAAAGAATTCTAGGTGTCCAGGACCCTAGGACTCTACACCAAATTAAACTGGTAGTGTTTGGAGATGCCTTTGGCAAAGAACTCTGAAATTGTGAAGCTTGCTTGCCCCGGAGAACCAAGGGGCTTCTCACTTGTATGCAACATGCACACCTTCATGTTTTAGAGTGGGAATCAAACATGCCTGAGGCCTTTAGACCTTTAAGGGGAGAAGATTATTTTTAAATAAACACGCTCTCAGTATTTGTGAAGGTGCTTCTGACATTATACATGTATTTTTATGAATAAAAATGGAGTTCCTTGCACTTCTAGAGGTTCAATAAACAGGTTGTTTTTACTTCTGGGCCTTTTCTAATAACCCATAAGTGACACCATACAGCCTTAGGACCATAAAAACCATTATGCGAAACCTTGTGAAGTTACTATTATACTTTATTACCAAGGACACTAGGGAACCAAATTTATTCAGTATCAATAATATACCTAGCAAATTTAGGATCTTACAATATCAGGTACAAATAAGGACAATTTTATCTTAATATAAGCATTTTTTATTTGTTTTTATTTTATTTTTAATTTTACTTTATTTTATTTTAATGTTATGACTTGTTTTGATTTTTTTTTTATTGTTAGCCACTACAGGGAGCAGACCTGAAAAGAGGAAAGCCTGTACAGGATTTCATGTAGTTATATGTCTAATTTTTATGCATGCACACACATATATGTGTATATAGGATAAAATTTGTATTCTGCATTTCTGTGTATTAGGATGGGTAGGAGTTCTCTTTCCATCCATATGCACCATACGCTGAATTTCTCCATCTTCTCCAAGTACATACAACTTTGAACAAAAATTGGTTTTAACTCTATTGCTGCCTCCATTTGAAGCAGAAATGGAATTTAAGGGGAACATGGTGTATTTTAATCACATTTTGATTATTATGAATTACATGAGATTTCTTCCGTGTTTGGGGAAGCGTGAGTAAAATGAGGTTGCTTTTCTTGCCTCTAAAAAGATTGTTGGTACAGCCATCTTCCTATGTAATGTTTTTCTGAAAAGCAGCCTGCCTTATTCACAAAGATAGAAAACCTAGAAAAATAAATTAAGATTTAGATTTTAACCTTGTGCTCAATTTGAAAAACTTGATGCCAGCTGAATTTATATTTGATATTCACATTACATTCAAGGTGGAAAGAAATAGGAGCCACAGCATCAATAACACAAAGCTAATGTATATGTCAGCTTCAATATTATACCTGTATTATTGGAATTCTTGGTTCAATAAAATCTCTATGTTTAACCACGGTGCAAGCCTTAATATGAAATCTAACTTTTCACAAAATATTTGAAGACTAATACATCATTTATCTTAATCACCTAGACAGGCTCTGGCTATAGATTGGAATTATGTCTTCTGAAGCAAGGAGGGGTTCCTCTAGAGAGATCATTTTTTGCTATAGGTAATCTCCACTGTTGTTGTCCCTGATCCCTGAACTGGCATAAAGACCTGCTTGACATGGGACATGAGTTTCCCCAGTGACTGTGGCCTGTATTCCTCCTCCTACAGAACTTAGAGATTTAGGTTATGCTCCTAATGTTAAAGAACACTGGTGCTTAGGAAGAAAAAAAAGGTAGTAACATAGTATTTGGCCCTACCATAGCAACTGGTGAAAATGTAGAGAATATGTGCATTTCAAATTCTACTATCCATTGTTACAAATGGAGAAATGCTCTTTTAACAAGTATTTCTTTTGCAAATGTCTATCCTTATTCAGTGTGAATACTTGAGGTGTTTGGGACAGAAATCCATCCTTCCTTCCTTCCTTCCTTCCTTCCTTCCTTCCTTCCTTCCTTCCTTCCTTCCTTCCTTCCTTCCTTCCTTCCTTCCTTCCTTCCTTCCTTCCTTCCTTCCTTCCTTCCTTCCTTCCTTCCTTCCTTCCTTCCTTCCTTCCTTCCTTCCTTCCTTCCTTCCTTCCTTCCGTCACTTCCTTCCTTCCTTCTCAGTCTCCAATCTTTCACCCCAAAAAGGAACAAAAAATGTTCTTGAGCAGTCTTAACTTTTTCTCCAGTGAGGAGATTTTTGGGTTTTTTATTTTTTATTTTTTAGTTAAAACCATTACAGGTAGGTACTATGACTTGGACACCAACAAACCCCCAGTCTGGGTGCGTATGTTGGCTCAGAGATTTCACTTTTACTGTCAAGGTTATAAAGGTTAACTAAGAATATCTTCCAGATTGGTGTCAGATGGACCGATTGTACATGCAGGGGATACAGGATGTGCAGGAATTCAGTAATTTGAAGGGAATGACACTTTCTGTTGAACTCTCAGATTTTCCTGGGTTTCAGGTCATAGGTATTTGTTGCTGAACTTCCTGCCAACAACTTTGACACAATTAAAGAGGTCCTTAAAGTGAAAAAAAAGCTTGTTTGTTTTGGGGTTTTTATGGATGCTCAGGGTGGAAATCAAGTACCAAGTGCCAAAAGTACAAACTCTCAAGCAGCCTATTTCCTTTTTAGACTTCTCTTTGCAGACAAAGACATTTTTTTTATTTTATTTGCTGGTACAACATGTCAAATAAGTTACAATATGTGTGCACATGTGTCTGTTCATCTTTGTATAAAGCAGAGACTATCAATAATAATTTGCTTCCTTTTTTTCTTTTCAATTGTGGTTTCTATCCTTCCCTTTTGGCACCCTAGTCCTTCCATAGCAATGCCACACACAGTTTAATTTTTCTTCTCTGTGTTTTAATTGCTATAATAAGTTCAAATACTTCCTCATTTAAATGTATTTCCCTCTGTGCAAACACAGGCTACACATATCTACAGAAAATAGTTTTTCCAAATGGAATTCAAGTCACCAGAGTGAAATAGTGACTGTAACTGCTCAACTGAAAAAAAAAAAAAGCCAGAGCCTTACCTTGTCACAACAGATATAAAACAGGATGGGAAGCACTGCACAGTAGCCTTTGCATTTTCCAGAATAAAATAAATGAGGAACTTGTGCATGTGTAAATTTCTTCACATTTATTTTAATATTTTTGGGGTCCTGTTAGTGTTCACCAAGGAAATAACTGAGCAGATGAGCAGCTTCAATGTGTTTTTCTCATTTCAGTTCACCTTCAAGGTAAAAAAATTTTGTTAATTGTGTGGGTGGGGAACTGTCTCAATTTACAGGGCATTTCTCATATGTGAACTTAATTAAATTGCATGCTAGTAGGAAACATCCCATGTTAAAAAGGGCATCAATACTTCCATCACAACACCAGGTTTCTCAGTAATACTTCCAGTGCAGTGTCTACTTCTAGAAAGATTTAATAACAAACACTTTACTTTTGAAACGTGAAGGGGCAATTCCTACTGGCATGATGGCTCAGCTCAGCCCCAGGGTTCAGTTACTCCAAAAAAAGGTTTTGCTCTGATATATCCTAATGCTGAAAATATGCTTTTATTTTGGGATTCAAAAAGTGTTGCTTAGTTTAACCGAGTCTTGTAGAGGTTGGCTCACATATCTGACCATGAGCAGCATTACCCTACCTTTTATAAAAAGTACTCAAAGGTTGTCAAATTGTTCTTTAAGCAAATAAATTTGTGCGTTTATTAGGCGGAGTCCATGGATTTCCAGCTCTCCAAACCCTACTATAAATGTGAGCTAATATATCCACACAGAAAAATTCTGTCCAAAAGGGGAGCTGAAAGTCTCTTCTGATAATCACCATGGGACTCTGTTACCACCAACTGACATTTCTGCAGATCTATTTGCAGTAAACAACTGCTATTGTTGGCTTGTTTTGTGTCCCAGAGCTACAAAAATTAGCTTCTGTTTGCTGCTACTTTTTTGGCTTTTTTTTTGGTATAGTTTTTTTATTTTTCAAACTCGTAATTAGAAAAACCAAGAATAGAACTGAAACAGCTCTCTGTCTTAATGTGACATACAAATTCTTAAACTACTGCTACTGGACATCATCATTCAACATAGTGACTTTATTAATTTTTGCTACACTTATCTGTCATTTTGCAGGTAGCAGGCTGCTTTTTATAAATGTTTTAATTTTCCTAGTTATTCAAGGGTCAATTTTCCTAATTTTTCAAATAGCTACTGGGCTCATGATTCTACCATTCGGCAATGCCCTTCTATTATTTGACAACTGTACTGCAGTTTGTATTTTCTAACACATTCAGACAAAAAATGTATTTCAGCCAGTAAATGATTCAAATCCCACGGAAAAGAGCGACTCTTTTAAATTCTGGGCACTGGATCACATTAAACAATTATATTAGCTCTAAATTCTAGACTAGAAAATATGAAAAGAACAATCAGTTTTATTGCTGCCTTATAGATTTAGCTTTTGTTTCATTCTTCTAAATGAGAAAAGAGTAGGGAAAGAGTGAAAAAAAAAAGGAAAGAGCTTTTTGTATGCATAAGTGTTTGTCTGTAAGTGTTGGCATACAAACACTTCTAAATGCTAAAACATTCACACATAAGCAGTTTTTATGTGAACATTTATTGTAAAAAAATAAAGGCACCTTCTCCAAAGTGCATGGAAAAGCAAAAGGGCTCAGCTACCAACAAAGATGGATCACTTTGCTGGATTCAGCAATCATGTTTGTGAATACATCATTCTACTTACTGCCCAGTAGTAACTGAGAGTGAGATAAATCTTTTCTAGGCTTACCTGCCGTGGAATAGAGCAGGGGAGAAATCTTCTTCCAGATTGCCACATAATATTGAAAACAAATAGAAAAAATAAACCCAAACTATTTTTTTCTTTTCTATTTTTCTTTTTTTTTTTTTTTTTTATGAGGGAGAGAGAGGAACAAAGAAATTTTAGTGGGCTCTTTTTTTATTATGAATAAAAGGTCAACTATCAGCTACTGAATTACTCACGGAAATCTTATTCCTTAATTTTAAGATTACAGTCATGGCTTTCAGAATCATACAGTTCCACATTATGTTTCAAGCTATTATTATAACTGAGGAAAATTGCACCATTTTCTTGGAAAAAAAGTTACTGCCTTGGATAGTGTTCTTAATTATGGAACTTAGCCCTGCATTGAGGACTTGAAGAAACTAGAGGGGCAGAGTTGGGACACATGCTGTTGGGATAAATTTAGAGTCTTCAGCTGAGATTGTTTTTATTTAGGGCTACACAAGGTAGAAAAAAAAATCTGCATATTATCTAATGTACATACAGTCCCTAATGTGTGATTATAAAACACTGACACTCCTAGAAAATAATTGCTAGAATCTCTTCAGATATTTTTTATTATGAAATACAGTAAAATTATTAGTGTCAGGTCAAAATTTAATTGCAAAAGCTGGAAAATTCACCTAAATCTAATTGAACATTTTAAAGGGCTTTCTGAATACAAACTGACAAGCAAGAACCAAAAAACATTGATTTTTAGAACTATACCAAAAGTATAACATAATGTCATGGTGCAGTAGGTATCACCAGGTGGCACTGTTACAAATATATTGATTTATCTTGTGAATTGATAACAACTGGGTGACTATGATAATTATCCTGTTGTTTTAAGGGGGATTTCCCCCCTCCTTATGATTTGCTCAGTGTTTGTCTTTACTTTATTTGGTTTGTGCCTTGGAAGTGATACTGGCAGAGATAGTGTGTGCTTTTGTGTACCCATCTGTGTGAATTCTTGCCTCAATATCAATTTTTCCTTACATGATGTGCTGCAGTACTGGAATATTGGGAGAAAAGCAACAACAAGAAATCCAACACAATTTTAAAGGTTTATTTTACAGATACACTCTTACATTTATTTATGGATTTCTCCTGCTTACGACAATCCTGTTAATTACAGACCAAGGAAACTTCAGCACTGTGTAACATCAGTTGATGGAGATTTGCTCCACCAGATCATCCCTAATCTAAAGCAGGTTAATTTCCAGGAGGTGCTTATGTCTGCTTTAAGCATTAGAGACATGGTGATCCTTTCAGGTGTGGCCTGTAGGCAAGCAGGATTAGCTTTTAACGCTGATATGGTCTCTCAAGATGTATTTAGGTATAATCCCCAGCAAGCATGCTCTGTGCCTCCTGGCTGAAAAAAACTATTTCTTCTTTATGTCCAATCCAAACCCGCCCTCTTTCAGTTTAAAACCATTTTCCCTTGACCTACCACTGGAAACCCTGGTAAAATATCTCTGCTTTTCTTATAAAGAGCAGCTCAAGGGCTGCCTGCTTGGCCTAGGAGCCTTTCTTCCTCCCCTAAAATGGAGTTTTAGTTTAGACTTGGTATTAATGATATTGATGCCCATGTTCCAGAGAAAAAGGTCACTGGGGGAGTGACCACAGGCAGGGAACAGCTCAGTTTTGTTTTTACTGAGTAATTGCAAGCAAAAAATGGAGCAGGTAACACAGAAAGCAAGAGAGCAACAAGTTGCCTCCCCTTCCACACATCCTCACTACACAGGCAAAGAGCTGAAAGGAGAAGCACAAAATCCCAAGAAGCATATAAACCAGGAAAATAGATATTTTTGTTGGACTCACTAGGTCAGGAGATTCTGGGATTTAAATCACATTATCAACAAAACAAACTGAAAGTACTCCCAGTCCAGAGAAGGCTTCAGGAATGCTTTAGAAATATGGTTATCCATGAAAATATAAAAACACAAACAAAGAAACAAGCCCAAAATGCTGAATTATATCAGTTCTGGTCTCACCAGCCCCAAGAAGAACAGCAGATGAAAAAAAACATGCAACAAAATCGAGGCAAAAGACATGAGACTGAGAGTCAGGAAATACTGAGTGATATGCTTAGAGATAAAACTCAGTGTCACTGATAAATCCTAAAGGTAAAGGTGTTTAAGGGAGGCTGATTTAGGAGAACAGAAGAGATAATATGCAGAGCAGCAGCATCACACCCTGCTTGGGTTTTGTGCAGTCCTGCATTGATAAATCAGCCATGGCTCCCACAGCAACTATCCCAAAAAAACCATGCAGGAGGATTTGAGCCAGAGCAGAAACCCATCCACACCTCACACTGGGGTTCTGAGGTTTCCACCAGCCAAATTTGTGCAAATTTTCTGTCACATGGACAGCAAATGTAAGTGCTGTTCTTGCTTTCTGCAACAACAAACTTACTCCAGGAAAAAAAAATTAAAAAGTCAAACCAAACCACAAATCCTTAGCTGAACTTGTATATGAATAAACTCCTCTTGTGGTTGTAATATAGGAAATTAGGACAACCTCTACAGCACATCTAGAATTTGCTTGGAGGGTTCAGCTAAGCACAGCAGTGTGACAGTGTTCACAGGGGTCTTGGTTGAGGGAAGAGACGAGGATCTGACTCCATGTTTCAGAAGGCTTGATTTATTATTTTATGATATATATTATATTAAAACTATACTAAAAGAATTGAAGAAAGGATTTCATCAGAAGGCTAGCTAAGAATAGAATAGCAAAGAATGATAACAAAGGCTTGTGGCTCGGCTCTCTGTCCAAGCCAGCTGGGCTGTGATTGGCCTTTAATTAGAAACATTCAACATGGGCCAATCACAGATCCACCTGTTGCATTCCACAGCAGCAGATAATCAATGTTTACATTTTGTTCCTGAGGCCTCTCAGCTTCTCAGGAGGAAAAATCCTAAGGAAAGGATTTTTCATAAAAGATGTCTGTGACACAGCAGCTGAGATTCATCTTTCAAAAGAGACACAACATCCCAGTCCAGATAAACAAACAGAATGAGCTACATGTGCTGTGATGCTGGTAAGAGAAACACTGAGAAATCACCTTAAGATGGCAACAGCTGCAGAAGGGCGGGTCTGTGGCTGCTTGCTATGGCAGTCCCATGGCCAGTGCAACTCAAACACAGCCAAAGGTTTAATGCAAAGCAGAAATCACAATGCCTGAAGCATTGCTGAATACAGATCACTAACACCCTGAAGTCTTCAAGGAGTTAGCAGAACCCCTTAAGATGTACACATGTATTATCTGCATTCATTGTTCAATCCTGTCATGCACAGCTGTAATATTTACAGTTGTGGTGACAGAAAGCAGCTAAGGAAATAGGAGAATGTAGGCAAAAAAACCCAAAAAAGTAGTAACTCTGTGGGCTAACAGAATGGCACCCAGATTGGGGGTTTATTTACCAAGTCATAGTACCTACCTGTAATGGTTTTAACTAAAAAAATAAAAAATAAAAAACCCAAAAATCTCCTCACTGGGGAAAAAGTTAAGACTGCTCAAGAACATTTTGTTCCTTTTTGGGGTGAAAGATTGAAGGCTGAGAAGGAAGGAAGTGGCAGAAGTGGCGGAAGTGGCAGAAGTGGCGGAAGGAAGGAAGGAAGGAAGGAAGGAAGGAAGGAAGGAAGGAAGGAAGGAAGGAAGGAAGGAAGGAAGGAAGGAAGGAAGGAAGGAAGGAAGGAAGGAAGGAAGGAAGGAATTGTTCATCCCTGTCATGCACAGCTGTAATATTTACAGTTGTGACATAAAGCAGCTAAGGAAATAGGAGAATGTAGGCAAAAAAAAAAAAAAAAAGAAGTAGTTACTCTGTGGGCTAACAGCATGGCAACAAACAGCCAAAAAATAAAAGGTGGAATTTGGGTGTATCCAAATTGCAGTAACTGCAGAAAGGATAAGCTGTGAGAGCAAATGGTCAAAACCAACTGGTCTGCTGAAAGTAATCCCAGTAGAAAGGATGGTTACTGACAGGTCTGATTAGATGAAGAAATATTGACTTTGAACTTTTGGCTCACCCTGGGGCAGGAACAAGTTTCATGGGCCACCTTTTGGGATAAGGTCAGCTAGCAAAGTGTCACAACCAAACGAACAAAGGCTACTTGGACACCTTACAGCTGTCCAGAAAATAACTGATGGCGCAGTAATAACAGCATCAGTTCCAGTGAGACACAAGTGCTGAAGGAAAGGAGAGGAATTTCACACTGAAAGATCACAATTTAAGCAAATTGTGGTTTCAGTCCTTCCTCTGCATTGTGTGGTTTGCATTTAGCTACAGAGTTTTTAAAAAGGGCCAGGTGTCTCCAGATCTTCTTTCTCTTACAACTCTTCAATGAGATTTTTACATGGAAATGTGCCTTATTGAGAGTTATTCAGGTGTTTAACACAGAGACAAGTGAGCAGTGAGGATATATCACCCAGAAATCCAAAGTTCTGTGCCAGTTTTCTCAGAGATGCTGTTTGGGAGGTGGTTTTCTTGTAGGCTTTTGAGAGAAGAAAGGCAATATTTTATATTGTTTCAGACCTCTGTGCAAAATTTGGCACATCTCATCACCAGTGCAGTGACAAATCTCTCAAAAGCAGCACAATGTGTCTTACATTTTGTAAGGGATACCTTCAAAAGCTTTTGTTTTTCTTCTCCGTTTCTAAGATGGTTTTTATGGTTTAAACTTTATATTCTTGCCCATTTCAAGTTCCTTTCCATTCCTCATCCAACTTGACCATTAAAATCCCCCATGATAGGACAACCTTGCCTAGAACTTCTCTGGGCAACCTGTTTAATTGTTTCACCCCTCTCATAAAAAACCTATTTCTTCTTTGTGCCCAATCTAAACTCACCCTTTTTCATTTTAAAACTATTTTCCCTTGACCTACCACTGGTAGGTCAAGGGAAAATGGTAAAATATCTCTAAATATCTCCGCTTTTCTTATAAATGATATTTGTTATATGGAGGGTCTTAAAAAAAATACACTTCTTCCTAGTTATGTCTAGAATTCTGTATTTTTAAATGTCTTCAGCATAATGAAACAAAGGAACAGATGTTACTGTCTCAGGCAAAGGCACTGTGTGAGCCACAGAAACTTCTTTACACTGCTGTGCTTCCTCCTGTTCCCACAGGATTTTGCATTAAGTTTACTCTCCAATCTTGATTCATGGTTCTTATGGTTCTTCTCATCACCTTGGTGGTTAGGAAGCAGTTAAGAAGATATAACAAAAAAGAAAAAAAAAAAAAACAAACACCAAAACCAACCAAACAAACAACCATGCAAAATAACATAAAATAACATAAAATAAAATAAAATAAAATAAAATAAAATAAAATAAAATAAAATAAAATAAAATAAAATAAAATAAAATGGAAAAAAAAAAACACAAAAAGAAAACAAGCCAGAATATTTTACCTGTGCCTTCATTTGTTCACCAGGGGAAATGACAGGGACACTGTGCTGCAGCAGCTCTGGCAATTGAGAGTCCTGGCTTCTGAGCCAGATGTCACAAACATTTAAACAGCTGCCAGAGCCTTTTCAACCTGTCATCAGGCCTGACCTTAAACCCAGCTTCGTTTTTAAATGTTAGAGGGGAAAAAAGGTGGAAAAAAAAATTTAAAAAGCCCCAACAGGGTAAAGTTACACAGCTGGCTGAAATATTAAATTAAAAGACTGAACATCTGTTCGCTTGCTTTTCAAAATTTAATGGTTTGGAGAGATATTCTGTTGTCTTAGATCCTTAAGAACATCTGAGACCCACACAGCTTCAGCACCTGTGAAAAATCCTCTCTCAAAACACATAGACTCTTCAAAGCTTATTGCTCCTGCTCTTTGCCAAACATATGTTGCCCAACAGCACAACAAATTATTAATAATATTTAGGTCATACTTGACTTTTGCACAGTGAATTTCCTGAGCACCAAAACATTGTTTAAGCATCAACAAGCTCTTATTGCATGGAGTCAGAAATAACCACGAAATAGACCAAAGAAACTCCTGGAGAACTGGCTAGTAGGAAATAAAAGCAGTATTAGATTGATGTGGGTTCAGTTTGCATTTTTCTTAGGCTTTGGGTTTTTATTTTAACTACACTTTTCCCTTAATTGAAAAATTTACACTAATTATTGTTTGCCAGGATCAAGCATGCTGTAAAATGAACTTGTTAGCTTCCTGCCACAGGATAATATTGACACAGTTCAGGGAGTTATGAGTGGATATAGGAGGCAAGTATGAGGGGTTTGTATGAATCAGTATGGCCTCTGCAGTAAAACTGTATTGTTTATGGGCAGCCAAGCCCTCTGTTAGAAAACACAGGATGTAAAACAGAGAATAGAAAATCTGTACTCTAAACATCACTGTAATTTTAGACCCTGATACTTGGACTGTGCTTTTGGGACCAAATATAAAGCACAAAGATAGAGTTGGCATACTTTTGCAATACCAGACTTCAAGAGAAGGCAGAAAGGGAAAAGGAAAAAAAAAAAAAAAAAAACAAACTGGTCAGCAAGATTTCTGTTTCTATTTCTGTTTTCTTTTCTAACATGTTTCCACTGGAAGTATTTTTTATCACTCCATGGGTTTTCCTTTGGTTCTCACAATTTACAGCCCTGGTGCTCTGAAATTTCAGCTTCAGTTCCAACATGTGGAATATTAGGGTTTTGTTAAAGATGATCTGAATATTGGTGATATTTCTTTCCCTATGTAACTTTAAAAAAATTATGTCTAAATATATTCTGGCTAGAAATGAAGCTAGACTGGCTTTCTTGCCACTCATGCATTCCAATGTGGCTTTAATGTTTTATAAGATGATGATTTAAATGAAAAAATGCACACCATTCAAAGTAACCAGGTACAATTAATAATAATGGCAATGATAATAACAGCATAAATAATTTAAACCCCACAAAATTCTCTTCAAATTCTATAAAAGATAAAATGCAATTTCTAAGACCCCCTAAAACTATTAATAAATCTTCATTAAAAATTAAAACAACAGAATCAAAGCAAAAGATTGGAGGAGTAAAAAGCTATTGCACTTTATAAAAGCCATTTCATCAGATCAGAGGGAAAGCATTTTCAAAACAAATGCAAACTGTGAAGAAAGTTCAGGTTTTGGGGACAGGGAGGTGTGAAAAATGGAAGAAATTATATGAACAAAAAGCAGAGTAGAAAATGTTACACATTGCTAGGAATTTGTTGTTATCCACTGAAGGAAATAAACTAACTTCTGGTGATTTATACAAAGGAAGTAGCATCATCAGGTATTGTTCAATGAAAGGAAAGCTAAATCCTGAATAGAAGATTCTGTCACCTTGCATTATTTTTCTCTCTCATGCTCTCATACTGTCATACACACACACTTACCATGTGGAGAATACTCCTACAGAATGAAAATCTTTTAAAACTCTCATTTCCTACTTTAAACTAATTCAAAACCAAAAAATCAAAGCATATGGCTTAATAATAGACCATTAGATATGCACTGTGAAAATAATCCAACAAAGATAAGAAGGAAATTGATTTAGGAAGACATCCTTTAGGAAAGTAACCCATTGCTGCCTGGAAGCCATGGCTTAGGTGCAGTAAATTTCAGATATTTACAATATTTTGGCCTCATACATGAGTAGATACAGGGGTGTCCTAATTGCAGATATGGGCTGTGTAATGGCCATTTGTTGAGCTGTGCAGTTTTAGATGCCATTCCACATTTAACATTTTTGATGGAAGACCTATGTGATACTCATTCCAGCACTGGCACCCTCAAGTCATATTTCTTCCCTTGTCACAAAGTATTTATTTTTATCAGCAGCTTGTCATTCAAGTATATTTTTAAAAAATGAAGAAATGGGCAGCAGTGGATCTTCTATGTGAAACATGAAGATTTCTTTCAGTTTAGTGCCACTATTTGACTGCTATACATTCAAAAAAACCCCAAAAACCAAAAAACAAATATCTATTCAAATATCTGTATCAGAAGAGAGAGAGGGGATGGAAGGCATAGGTGATATTGAATTTTTCACTTCATCTCACAAAATATCCTGTTAATAATCTGGCTCTCATCCCAACCAGACACAACATATTTTGTAGTTGTCTTTCTCCCTGGCTTTGTCAGATTTGGCAGCTCTAACAAAATTTGGCTGAAATAGGTCAAAATGTGGTGGACAGGCTTAATGACAGAGTAGATCTTGAAGTTTGAAGCCTAAAATGATAAAGCTAAAGCCCTGTTAAATTAATTTCTCCTCTGATGGGTATAAACACTGGTGGAGGAAACAGAAGCTGTTATAGTAAAATAGCGTTTGTTAACTAGGTTGTAGTAAAAAAAATAAAAATATATGTTATATATAGATAAAATTTATATATATATAAAATATATATTATATATATGTTATATATAATATATATTATATAACATATATAACAAATATAACATATAATATATATATTATATGTATATATATTATATATTTGTGTGTGTGTGTGTGTGTATATATGTGTGCATGTGTGTGTGTGTGCATAAGTATATATTATATAAATATGTATCTATCTATGAGGGGCAGTAAAGTTCTGCCATTCTCCAGGAAAAAAACCCATAATGATTCTCATCACTGACTCAGCATCTCAGTATCTACACAATAAGTTACTGAGAGATCCTTATGTCATGTAACTTGTTCCTTCTCATGTTTGGCAAATAAAATTTCTCAGGTTTCATCCTAAGATGAAAATTTATTTTCCAGTGGGAACTGGGGCAAGTGAGAATTTTGGGCAGGACAGTCCTGGGATGATGATAAAGCCTGAGTTCTTTCTGGTTTGCTGCTAAACATTCTGGAATGTAACCTACACGTCTGCATTTCCTCTGCGCAGAAACTCAAATCCATCCCACACCTAAAATAAACATTTAGTTTGGCTCTCTCCTGTAATTAGGCAGGAGTACATCCACTGTACACCTTCACTTGTGCTGCAGGCATATGGGTTGGGATGTTCCTGTGGTCAGGTATCCTCATGTTTCACTTCCATCTGCATGAATGTCTATGCACGAGACTCTGTCAGATCTTTAAGCATGTCTGAAATGAAAGTTAGCAATGTGAGTCAGAGCTCTGCCTTTGGTATCACAGAGGCATCTCATTGCATATTTCATGGACAGCATCTTCATATTCAGAAAGAAAAATTTTGTTTTAACAACATCACACATTTCTTTTAGCTGATGCTAAAGGCTTGTCTGATTAGGAATGCACTCTCTACAAGTAATACACATACTGAAAATATGTAGGGCTAGCAACCAAAAATGTGGTTTTGTGATTTATTATGCATTGTACCTCCTGTTATATTCTATGAAAAAAAGAATCAATTAATTTTATCTGTTTAAGTATATTCTCTGCATAGTGTGGCTTTGCTGGGCACATTGATTATATGAAACCTTGTCAGATATTGCAAGTGATGATGTATTTTTTTTTAAAGCTTTAATCTTTCTTCATTAGGGGGTGCTTGACTTGATCAATCACGTAGTGATCTAAGCCAAAACCTGCTGGGTTTAATCCTTGTGACAAACTGCTGCCCAGTTCTGCCAGCCAAATTTGGAAAATGCCATATTGCTAAATAGAGAGACATCTGACAAGGACAAGAACATTGAACAGGAGTCTGTGACTTGCTGCTGTGGCTGTTGCCTTGCCAAGGGGCCTGAACACCAGGCACGTCTCTTCCTTTTCTCAGCTGAAAGCCCCAAATCTGAGGCTGAGGAAGCAGACCCATGGAGAAGCCCATGGTGGCCTTCAATGTGGAGACTAGGATGAGCTTCTGCTGTGGAGGAAGATACAGAAATGCAGATTTCTTCTACCCCCAGAGCAAGGGCTGGTTTGGGTGAAAGCACTCTCATACTTTCATCCGCCCCCAAACTGTCGCGCTCCATATAAAAGAGTTACAGAGGAGGGAATGGGAACAGGGTAAGAAATTCACTCCTCTTTTGCAGTTCTGAGTTTGACATGACAAATTCTGATAATCCTAACCTAGGATGTCTGCCTACTTCAGTGCATTGCACAGGAGCTGCAGGTATCTGTGGTCACCAGCTGTTGTGGTGTTGTGAGGACAAGGTGAGAGATGAGATTTGACTCCAAGTTCTCAGAAGGCTGATTTATTATATTATATTAAAAGAAAATTATATACTAAAACTATACTAAAGAAAGAGAAAGGAGACATCAATAGGCTAGAAAAGAATGATAATAAAAACCTTTGACAGACTCAGAGAGTACGACACAGCTGGACTGGGATTGGTCATTAAGTAAAAACAATTTACATGGAACCAATCAAAGATGCACCTGTTGGTGAGCAACCTCCAAACCACTTTGCAAACAAACAGATAATTACTGTTTACATTTCTTTTCTGAGGGTTCTCAGCTTCTCAGGAAAAAAAGTCCTGGAGAAGGGATTTTTCATATAATATCACAGTGACAGGTATCTCATTCAGTAGCAGCTGATGTTATGGTGATGAGGGACAGTGTGCTGCTGGGCTTTTTTTGGGGGGTGTGGGGATGAGCTGGTGGATTGCCTGTTTCTAAAGCACCAAATTGCAAGAACAACCCAATTAAGAAATTCTGATCACCCTTCCCTTATAGTTAATTTCCCCAGACTTGGCTATCCCATCTAGCATCCACCAAATATACCCTGCCTACATTTCCTTCCCACAGAAAATCCCAAAGCATCCCACAACAGGCTGACCTTTAACAGGTCACCATTATTTGTGGAGCACAACTCCCTAACAGTATAGTACAAGAGACATTTACAGTGCTGTAGAACTCAGACAATTTGTTTAGTAAATCTGTTTCAGGAAAGGTTACAGAATGTACTGCTTTTACCATTGCAGGTGACACATGGCTCCTATACATTTGACATTTTGGAGTGTGCTTTCATAGATCCTAAAAGGTCTTTTTGTCATAAAATTATCTAAAAACCTGTTCCCTTAGGAGACCTGAAAATGAACAGCCTCACTGCTCATGTGCATCGATTTGCTCGCATAGAATATTGATCCTCATGAGGTTTTTTTGTTCTACATCATCCTAGAAGGGCTCAAAAATACACACACACACACGTGTGTGTAAACATGATCTTTTCCCACCTTTCAAAGGTAATGAGGAGGATTGCAAATAACTTTATTTCAGTTTATTCTGAAATGTAAACTTTTGTGCTTGCATCTGTATATATCCACTCTTTCCCAATGAATCATAAGGTTTGTGAGGGTTTCACAGCTACCATTCAGATTTTATTTGTGTCTTTCTGGAGTTATCAGGGTCAAGTAATGCACTGCAGTCTGAGCATGCCTAAATTTATACATGTGATTTTATAGTTTTGTCTGAATAACATGGTAATCAACACTATTTTGAGATGCAAGCTTTGATCCTTATTGTTGCGAACAACCATATCCATACTAATGTGCAGTGTTCTTAACAAAGCATATCATAGGGAATTTTGCAATTCAAATACAATTAAAAAGCAATATAAAATAAATGTTTGCATTTGATTTAAAATATGAGTGATTTCATCTCTCTAAATAGGCAAGCACATTAAGGGCATTAGAGAACAAATTCCAAATTTTCCTTTCAGAGAGTAGGGCTTTCTGCAGCTTGCAGATGATTGAGGGTCCTCCTAGACTGTGAAATGAAGCTGGAGGTCAGCTTACAGACCCCAAGGCTTCCAACACCCCTCAGGGCCACCGCATTACCCTCACAGCACCCAACTGTTTCATCCTGTGGCTCATTCTCAGTCAAAACAGAGTTTTTGAGGTCCTTCAGCTCCACCTTGAAGAAGACTGTATGTTCTTCTTAGCCTAGCAGTAAAGGGATTTATCTGATGACAGGAGATGCTGAGGTTAGACTGAGGACCACTTAATATCCTCTTCAAAAAATCACATGTGAGAAGTTTGACCCCAACCTGAAGGAAAAGGTGTTATAGAAGTCAAAAAGCTGATTTCTATTTACAAACTGACTAAATTTTATGCAGAAACTCCCTGGGAAGCAATCACTGAAACACATAACAGCATAGTATTCTGAGAATAACTATTATTTGAAATCTCATATTGCTTTGCCAGTGTTGCAAATGTTTTTCTTGCTTCCCTAATTCACGCACACATGCAGAAATTCACTTTCCTTAAGCTTCTTGTGTGACCTTGCTCTAACAGAGAGTCTGACACCTCTGCACTTTAAGACATCTATTTTATTTCTTAAAATGATCTCTGGGTTTTTTTTGGTTTTTTAATGAAGAATTCAGAGTATTATATATATTTTTATATATAAAATATATATTATATATTATAACATATAATATATATTATATATAATATATATTATAATATATAATATATGTATTATATATTTCATATATAAATATAAACATTTCTATATTTATATTATATGTATAAAATGAAATATTATTTGAATATTTATTGTATAATATAATATAATTATTATATGAACATAATTATATATTAAGATGTATATCTATACAGATAAATATTATTATATATTTATAAATATAAATATAAACATAAATTTAAATATAATTATATATAATATAAATACATATTTACTAATATAAATATAAGTATTATAGATAGGTTTTGCATCCAATCTCCTCTTGGGAGGCATGCTTTCCACTTGTGAGTTTAGTCGCTACCTCCAGAAGAAGTTACACAAGATTGGAAGGATATAAGACACTTAGACAAAAAAAAAAAAAAAAAAAAAAAAAAAAAAAAAAAAAAAAAAAATCTGAAGAAAAGTTTTCATGCCAGGAGAAATCAATGGAACAAACTTACTAACAGGAATTTGCTTTGTAGATTCACACAAAACTTTAGATATGGACCATTCCTAGGCATGAGGATGCTGTTTGACTAAAAAACGGCATGAAATGCTGTTGAATATACCACAGGCTACCTGGTCCTGGGTTCACTGTGTTAAAATACTTAGATAACTCTTTTCCTGACCTCTAGTTTTTAAATTCAGTTTCCACTGTGGACTCATATGCTCATTTCTGGCTTACCCAAACTTGTTCAGAAACAGAGTGAAATTCCCTTAGTGATAGCTAAAATGCTTCAGGAAGCCATGTGTGCTTAGCTGGTCCTGTCGTACATAAAAATATGCAATTAATATGCACTGTTTGGTTTGATTATGCCATATTCTCTCTATTTCATACTGTAGGGGGGAATTAAGCCTGATGGAAAGAAAAGAGACTTTCTTAACTCATCAGGGGTGAAAGGGAAATGTATTTCTCCAATTTCTCCTGAAAACTACTCTTGGCAACTTGTTGCTCTGCTGTATTTTACCCTTAATTAAATTTATTTACTTTCCAGAATGATGTCGTACCCAGATATTGTTGTGGTAAAGACTATTATTTGGTAAACTATCAGATCTTTGGATGGGAGTGAGGGGGTCCCACCCTTTTTATGTTTAAAACTGAAAATCTACTGTCTGGTGATTATAAAGAAGGGTTAAATTTGCTTCAATATCAACCATGCCCATCCATATTATGTCAACTACTCTGAATTTTTTAATGTATGCTGTACATCATTTTTCAACCAGCTTCAATGCCTAGAAATACTAATGAGCTTTCAGGATGGTTAAGAGCTCTTGAGATGACCTGTGAGCAAAGAATTTGGGCACCCAACAATGTGGGCCTGCTATTATGCATTATTCACTGAAGGGAATTATGTCTTTTTTAGAATGATGGTTAAAATAGATTTTGTCTAGGTAACATGAAAAAAAATTATTGTAGAATAAAATGAATCATTTTCTTTCTTTAATGTCTCCTTTGAGGGAAGCAGATATGCAACTGCTAGCTGAAGGAGGTGAACTCACAAATTTCAGCATCTCAAGAGCTGGCATTCACTTAAAGAAGTCTAAATTTTTCCCATTACAATAAACATGAGCTGACACTTGCCAGTGTTCAATTTTTTTTTTTTTTCCCAGAATCCTTTTATATTTGTGTCTTTAACACACTGCATGCCTGGGCAAGGTAGCAAAAAAATAGATAGGAATTTAGTATCTCCTCTCCAGGGGGGTTGACACATTTTGAGCCTTACAAATGCAAATAAAGCCAATTGCTAGTTGAGACTGGATTAGACCATATTCTGCTTAAATTGATTCTAGCAACAGCAAAATTTGTATGCTGGAAAAAAATGAGGGAGGAGAGAAGAAAATCTGATATAATTTGGGCCAACAATTGGACAAAACCTGATGTAGTGATGTTGACTTCAAAAAATGTCTCTGGAGAGGAACAAAAGGCAGATAAATAACTTGAATAAGATCAAAACAGATAGGAAATGTTGCCTGTCAGTGCTATGGGCTCTAGCACCAGTACTAATATATTGAACCATTATTTAGTGTTGTACTGTCCCAAAGGTCTTTAGAAGATACATTTATACAGTATAGTCATCGCACCCACATTAAATCATGAGTGAGAATATATTTCAATTTCTTTTTCACCTTCAACTGTTTGAGCACAGACCATACAGACATGATTTATAAATCTCTAGGCTGCTCCTTATATCACAAGGGTCAGACTAGTCCCTTGTTGACATAAATAATAGAGACTTCAAAACCAGCCTAATTTTTCTCATTAACCCATTAGGCTATCCGTGCTCTGTTTCCTCTTCCTTTTTAGATGTATTAAGATGTTACAAATACAACATAAAAATTAATTCTCTCTGCATCATGAAAGGATTTTTCTCCACTTCCAAATTCAATTTATTCATTAAAAGAGACGAAAAACTGTTCCAGAAATTTCTTTTCCCCCTCCCCCTACCAAACAAAAAATAAAGCATTTGCTTCTAGCAGTCTTAAATAATGTTTGATGCTCCAGAGAGCCTTCAACATTCATTACAGAGTCAACCAGAGCTTCATTAAATATCAGTCTAGAATGTGTGTATGTGGTGCTGAGCACTGGCCTCAGGACCTCCCTCAGGCCATTTTCTATAGGTTCCTTTCATCTGTCATTTTGCTTTGACTTGGGGCTATTATCACTTTCATCACTGACAATAGAAAACTCATTCCTGTGTGCATTTAATTTTCATTATTCCTTGCCCCCTGAAGATGACTGACACACACAGATTCTTTTTCATCTTTTACAGTATTGTAATGAATCATTTTAAATTCTTGCCTTGCAGTCTTGTATTAGCATTGGTGGATGAAATAAAATTAAACCTGTGTACTGGTGCTGAGAAAACCTGTTGGGTTATTCTGGCCTAGTAGCAAAAGACAAACTCTCACACAGAATCACAGAATCACACAGAATGGGTCAGGTTGGAAGGGACCACTGTGGGTCTCCTGTTCCAACCTCCCTGCTTGAACAGTCATTCTAAAGCACGTGGTTTAGGTCCAGATGGTTCTGGGATATTTCCAGTGAGGGACACTCCAGGCAATTCCAGGCAATCTGCTCTAGTGTGCAGTCACTCACAGAGTAAAGAAGTTCCTCCTCATATTCAGGCAGAACTTCCTGAGCATCAATCTCTACCTGTTTCTTGTCCTGTGGCTTGGCATCCCCAAGAATAGCCTGGTGACATCACTTCATGCCCACCTTTTGGATTCTTTTGGCTTTGATGAAGCCCCTTCTCAGTTGTCTTCTTTTTTCCGCTTCAGTGGAGTTCCCACGTTGATGCAGCCCCTTCTCAGTTGTTTCTTCTCCCACCTCAGAGGAGTTCCTGCCACAGTGGGTCTCCTGTTCCAACCTCCCTGCTCAAGAAGAGTCATCCTAAAGCACATGGCACAGGATTCTGTCCAGGTGGTTCTGGGATATTTCCAGTGAGGGACACTCCACACTCCAGGGAATCTGCTCTAGTGTGCAGTCACTCACAGAGTAAACAAGTTCTTCCTCATATTCAGGCAGAACTTTCTGAGCATCAATTTCTACCTGTTTCTTCTTGTTCTATGGCTTGGCATCACCAAGAATAGCCTGGTCCATCCTCTTTACACCCTCCTTTTGGACTCTTATGACGTTGATGAAGCCCCTTCTCAGCTGTCTCTTCTCCCACTTCTGCAGAGACTTCTTATAGAAATATAACCTGACCAATAACAAGTTCCAGAAGCAATATTTGGCATTCTTTTAAAATTTATTGAAAATGCACAGTGATGCATTTTACCATATCTCTTTAAAAGAGTGCCTATTCCAGCTCACATTGGTTATTTTAATGCCTAATTTTAAGGGAAAGAATTGTTTAAAAACAGAAATCAAAGACATTTCCCTACAATAACCTGGCTACACAATCCTGTTTTAGGATTAAGCCAAATTTCTTTTCATTTCTGAGGTGATGTAGAGATACTAAACTTAGTGCACGACCGCTTAGCTTGAATTAATTTGCCACCTCATATTTCAAATCTTTTCCTATATAATAACAATTTTGGCTATTTTCTCTATATGAAGACTTGAAAAGACAAACTACTGTCTTTGTCAGAGCCAGTCTGGTGAAGCCTTCCTTGAGACAGCTTTTTGGCTTCCCTTGCACATGCACTAGGGATAAACTATGGCCAGACATTTCAGAGACTCTGTTTCTGTATCAGTCCAGTGCTATTTGGGTGCAATGGTCTCAATCAGAAGCGAATGCTCTGCTGTAAATAAAATAACAAATAAATTTCACAGAGTTTGCCTTCACATTATATACAAGATTTAAATATATTTTCATTGTTGGTACTGATGATGTGTCAGATGGTGCAAGGTATTATGTACAAGATCAAGATATTGATATGAGCTCTATTTTTTTACCAAGCCATTGGACACCATAATGTTGATCTTTCACTCTCTTTTGTGTCTCTTTCTCTCTCTTTCTTCTCTTAAATTCCTCTTCTCAGAATCTGGATAACTTGAAGTTGGACTGGTTAGAGTTTGTTTGGGGAATGCTTTGTGAAGTGTCTTTGATTGGATGTTTGCTTTAAAATTTGCCAAGTACTTTTTTCTCTAAAGTTTGCCAGTAAAAGTTTGCTATTCAGCCTCCTGAGAAGTTTGTTGCTCTCTCCTGTGTGCTGCCCAAGGGTACCAAAGTACCCCCAGCCCCTTTAAAAACTCACTGCTAGGGGAGTAACACCACTTTAAATAGCAAACTGCTTTAATATCTGTAACCAGATGTCTGAGGGCAAACTTGAACCCATGCAAATAAAAATTTTGAATTTTTTTTCCAGTTTATTCTTGCCTATAATCAGAAAAAAATTGCTTTGAAATATTATGCCAGCCCTTCTCAAGCACCTCACATTACAGCTCCAGAATCTTTGCTATAAAATAATAGGAAAAACTCTCACCCATGGCTTAAAATGCAAAGATCATCTTTTAAAACATATTAAATAGAGATACATTGCATCCTAGGCTGCCTAAATAGAATAAAGTTCTTCAGTTGCATTGCAGAAATTTGAATTTTTAAACTTGCATTCTGGCAGAAAGGGCAGTGGAATTTGAAAGAAAATCTTTAATAAAGGTTAAAAAGTTTTTTGCCATTTGAAATTACTTCTCTGAAGGAAAAGCAGATTAAAGTTGGAAAGCACTACCCTTAACCAAGCAGTGAAAACAAGATTAATACCATTTTAGCACAGAAAGAATCTCAGTTTTGCACCCAGTCTCATCCTGACTATCGAGGAGCACCAAACAAATGTGATAATGAAGGGTTTCCTACATTGCACTGTTTTCACAGAGGCTGATTGGAAACATTTTATTCAAGGAAAATCTCACTTCTGAAGATTTGTGAAGCCAGATGGTGCCCCATGAAGTTGCCTTGGAGCAAAGTAGTTCTTTCAACATTTGAGAAATGCCCAATTTTTGTAGTTACATATGGAATTCCTTTTGCTTTAAGGACAGCATTTGGCAAATATGGTACACTGTGTCTCTTTGTCGATCCCAACTGGCACAATTATTTCTATTAGCCATCAGAAGAACTAGAATCCAGTAAGGAAAGTGTCAAAGAAAAAGCATCTATTTGTTAAAAAAAGATCCTGTTAATTAAATTTGCCACAGAATTCAGATTTCTTTGCAAATTCTAGAAAATATAAATCATACATGGTGGCTTATATCTGTGGTCTGTGTCATCCTTCAGTGGCCAGATGCCATCCTTTTGAATAAAGTGAAAAAATTTAAATATTTGGTGTTTCTTAACAACGAAATGTGTGATTCCTACTGTGTCATTTCTTTGTTTATGGTCAATATGGACATGTTGAAGTGTGTCTATAGTGAGTAACCAATTCCCTGGAGACTCCACATCAGTGACACTTCAGTGGTGATACATACATCTTAGAGAAAAGTCAAGAGGAATTTATGATGCCTTGTAATTTTGGCCTGGTGCCTCAGAAACACAACCTGCTGTATTTAAATAGGTCAGCACTGCTAGACTTACAGTGTAATTAATGTTGATTAAATCCATGTAGGACCGAGAAAATACGAAGTAACAATGGGTTTGGAACTATTTCATATGTGACATAAGTAATCAAGACAACAGAGAAATCTAAATGTCTTAGGGATGGCAAGGTTATGATTCAACCCTGATTGAATTTTACTTCATTGCTTGAATATTTAAACATTTTAATTACAGGCTCTTATTTTGCTGTGTGTGGGTTTTTGGGACTTTTTTGGTTTGTTATTTTC